>NC_033795.1:1870389-1887851 GCF_001876935.1 Asparagus officinalis | reverse complement strand
TCGACTTTCACCCCTAACCTATAGGATGTGTAATAAAAAGATTGAAATGAAAAGTTTGTAAAAATTAAAATTATAGTACTAACATGTTAAATATAAACGAATAGTTAATAATTGGAAGTATCGAGTATGCATCTGGTTAAATCATATTCAATTGTGAACTAAAAAACTAAACAATAAAAAATATTTATTGTTAAACGAACTACAAATCAAATATAATCGACTTTCACCCCTAACCTATAGGATGTGTAATAAAAAGATTGAAATGAAAAGTTTGTAAAAATTAAAATTATAGTACTAACATGTTAAATATAAACGAATAGTTAATAATTGGAAGTATCGAGTATGCATCTGGTTAAATCATATTCAATTGTGAACTAAAAAACTAAACAATAAAAAATATTTATTGTTAAACGAACTACAAATCAAATATAACTGAATATTAGTTCATTTTCCCATCCTAGATGTAAGTCATTCAACATGGAAGGCCTTCTCTCCCTCGCGGGCCTCGCCTATCCTGCCAAACTCCTCAAATGATGGGACCTCTTAAAGGCCCATGCCATCCTTCATTCCAACTATCACTTGTCCTACATTCCAACTACCTCTTGTCTATTTCTTTGCGATGAATTCTTCCTCCTCACAATTATGATATTGACCATTAAGATTTTCCTCATGATCAACCGTTGAGTTATTCTTCTTCAATACCCCCATTGATTACTATCCTACGCTATAGATCTCATTGGTATCGAGTTTTTCAACTTTGCAAGGAATTCCTCTTGCTGGTCACAATATTGGCCATCAATATTTCCTTCGTGATCGACCATCGTGGTTTTCATCATCAATCCTTCTGGGTTCCTACCCTACGCCATAGATCTTGTTGTTAATGAGTTTTACTCCATTAATGTCTCTAGGTTATTGTCCTACCCTACCAATCTCGTGAGTTTTTTCCGTTATTGATTCCTTGTTTTAAAAAGTGGTTTGAACGTATGCCAAGACCTAAGCGGTACTTAGGTCACCGCCTACATATTGGGAGAGCCTAGAGAGCATGGATGACTTACCCAAACTGCACCACATCAAAAAGGGGTATATTTCTTGCTTCGGCATAGTAACGAATGAAGCAAATGCGCCAAGTCAAAAAGGATCAGACGAAGACTGTATATCCAAGTACGTCTTAGGTAAACAACAAGATAGGATCTTGAATCTTCGAAAAGAATTCTTCCTCTTTAGGAACACCTACGTGTCATTTAAACACTGCCTAGGGGACTGGATGCTAAGCGCTTGCTACGGCACCTAGAAGCATTTGCTCTGATGTGTAGAGGAGCCTAGCGCTTTCTAAATATTGATTTATTGTTATTTGCAAAGTTTTAGAAAGCGCTAGGTGCTTCTCGGAATATGCGGGCGCCTAGGTGGCATGTAGTTGTTTTTTAACATCGTGAGGAAGGAGTTTTTCAAAGATTCAAAATCCTATTCTCACCATTTTATTTGAGATGGACTTAAATCAAGTCTTGATCTAATCCATTTTAACCTAATCATTTCTCTACAATATTACTCCACCTTTTAGACGTGACAAGCTCACATAAGCACTGCCCATGTATCGCTTAGGCCTAGACACGCGCCTAGACAACTCGTTAACATAATAGTTCCTTATATCTTGGACTCTTTCATTAAAGCTCAGCCATTTTACAATTTTGATACTTCTTATTCAACCTCTCGGATGTTGATGCACAATGAGTTTGAGAGGGTGCTAAGTATATATTATACTTTCTCAAGTCTTTCCATTACTATTTTCTTTTCTTAACAAAGTTCCTCTTTTGCATGAATTTCTATAAATTTCTTGAAATATTTGTAACCCCTTTCAATGATAAATCAATGAGAAGTCACTTTTCTCATCTTGACACTCAGTACTATATAGCTTTGAAGGAAAGTTAAGAGTTACCTTTCATCTTTAGGTCTCATTCTTCAAATTCACTTCTTCAATTCTCTCTAGTCTTTGATTCCTATAGCATTCATTTCTCATTATTATAGTTTTTTTAGTTTTCTTCAACACATTATAATGCCTCAAATTGACATAGTAATAGAGTTTATATATCTTTGTTGTAACGAAGAAACAATCTTATGAACTATTGCATTGAGAGAACTCTTTGGTGGAAGAATCCACTCATTGATGGGAAGAAAGAAGTTCTATCTCTTTGGGTAGAAAGAAGGTAGAGAAAGTTAGAGATTAGCTCCCATTAGTAGCATGATAGTGAAAAGTTCATGGACGATATTTTTCCTAATGTAGACGTTTATATGTTGTTTCAGAAAATTATATCCCTAAAAATGTCTAATCATCTTGTGGCACTACACAAAATGTATCCATTTATGTCATACATAAGCTCAGTACTCTTTTTCTATCCGAGCAAATAGATCAATAAATTTCAGAAAAGAACATAAGCAAATCAAAACTTATGCTAATAAAAGCATACTTACATATGCTTTCCGTAATAAAAGAGGGAAAAAAGGGGTTTTGCCAAAAGATCAAATGCACCATATTTCAATATCATTTATAAATTAAAAGTTAAAATCTTGAAAATACCCTTGTCTTCTTCCTCCTCTCTTAAGGCATAGACCTCCTACCCGCCATGGTTTTAAATGTTGGCCCGACATGTCGGATCAGAGGCTAAAGCGACACGAATATGGTCATTTCAAGTCAGATATCGTTTTTGAGACCCATGTCGGACATGTCGAGGGATATTGCAGACATATCGACTGATTTTCAGCCTTGAACAATAAAAAATCAGCCGATTTTTTTATTTTTTTTATTTTTTTTTTGAGTTGATAAGTATTGGGATTTGGGTTTAGTACTCAAAAGTAAAGCGATTAATTCTTTTTTAGCCTTTTGTTCCCATAGTAACCCGATAGCATATAATACCAATTAGGACAAAGAAAAAATATTGCTCTCTTTTTTGCCACAATCTCCTCCCGTTTGTCTTCAGTGTCTACAAATTGAAATTGAGAATACATAAAAGCGTGATGTAAACAATAAGTTTGAACCGTAACTTGAAAATTAAAATCAATTCAAGTCTAACACTTTATGTCAATTTTATACAAGACACTTTATTTTATGTTAATTTTATGCAGGGCACCTTAAAAGTTCTAGTTTGACAATGTGTATTTTATTTATTTGTTGTCATAATATTCTAATGTTTACCTTCAAGAAATGGAAAACGACTTATGTCTTGATGATGAATACTCAACTCAAGTAGGATAAGTTATAACAAGACAAGTGCATTTCATCTTGTTAACCAAAATTGAATAGAAATCTATCGAATATGACAATCCGATATTTAGTATATGTCCCCCGACATATCCCCGATTTTCGCTATCCAACATGAATTTTGGTTGTCCGACATGAATCTGATATCCGACATTTAAAACCTTGCTCCCCACACAATTTTTTCACCTCTTCGTTTAGGCCTTCCTCCACCCTCTCCAACGCCCCTCCTGTCTCTCCCTTACCGCCTCATCCCTTTCCCAACACCCGACCTTTTCCACCTCTTCATCATCAACTTACATATTTTGTTAATATACTTACGTGGATTGCTGCTATACTTATAGATTTTGTTGCTATACTTACAGGTTTTGTTGTTGGTATCATGCATTATTGTTATACTTGCATTTATTTTTCTACTATACTTGCATGTATTAGGAGGAAGGAGAGAGGAGATGGCGGAGGAGAGGGGGATGAGGGAGACGAGAGGTGAGAAGAGAAGGTAGAGATAGGAGGAGAGGGAGGAAGAGGTGTTGATGGAGAGTGAAGGAGGGAGGAGCATGTCATTGAAGTGGAGAAAAATAGATTCTTTTGTTAAAGAGAGGAAGAAAGGTATTTTAGATATTTTTGTTTCATCGGGAGATACAATATACATGTATGGTTGCATTTATACCTTTGGGTTTAAAGATAAATGAAATAGTATTTTGGGTTTATGAGTGTGTATAGAAGTATGTGGGTTTAAAAGTAAATCTGGGTAAGACTTTGGGTTTATAAGTAAAAACCCCAAAATTCTCTTTGAGATCCTAAAGAACTAGCAATACGATCGAATAAATGAAACTTGAATGTCTCCTAACCTGAGAGGGAAATGCTGACTTGAACGCCTTGGGTTCAATATCATAACCCCCCGGACTAGCAGCTTTGTAGATTCCATACATGAGCTTGAGATCAACATCAAATAGAAATAGTCTCATGCCCTTGTAAATTTTCGCAACTACATCCTTTTTGCTTGCCGGGAGACCAAAGACTTTATAACGGAAACAATCCTTCTTGGTTTTAGCATTGCACATGAAAATAATTCCCATACCATCAGCCTTCGTCAAAACTTTCTTCTCTGCAACTGAAGTCCCTTGCTTATCAGCATCATTTGATTTATTGGCATCACTGGAAGCTGCAGCGCTGGCAGCTGCCTTCTTTCTGTTCCTCATTTTTTTGGCATTTTTTTTAGGTGTGGTTTCTTCTTTACCATTATTTTTTATCTCAGTTGCATCTCCTTCAATCTTTTTAACTTGAGGAACATCAGTTCCCAGAGCTTTATTGGTGTCATCAGAAGCTGCACCATTGGCAGCTACTTTCTGTTTTCTCTTCTTCATCCTCATGACCTTTTTATCAGGTTTGTTTTCTTCTTTAGCATTATCTTTGACCTCAGGCGCACCTCCTTCAACCCTTTCACATTCAGTTCCCAAAGATGCTACTTTGGGTTCTTCTTTATCTCCTTCCTCAGACTTATCAAGGGCATCCATGGTCTCTTTCTTGTTATCATGGTTCAAATCATCAACATTCTGTTTGCTCTCTTGACCTTCTATCTCATTTATTTTCTTAGATTCATTTTCACTCTCTTTTATTGCATCTTCTCTCTGAGACTCATCAGGATCATCTTCTGCCTGTTCTTCCTCAGATAGTTCCTCAGGCCCAGACTCATCAGGATCATCTTCAGACTTTTCTTTCTCGTTTAGTTCTCCACACTCATCATGACCATCTTTGGTCTCTTCTTTTTTCTCTGTTTCATCAGACTTAACAGGAACCGTGGTCATTGCTGCTTCTTCAGTTTCCACTGACCCAGATGGAGCAGCTTCAGCAATTGTATCATTGCCAGAGACCAGCTCCACATTTGATGGGACATTAGAAACAGCAACATTCGCCTTGCTTTTTGTTCTTGCCATGTTAACTAAGATTACCAAAAGGAAACCAATGTGAAAGAAAGACCAAAAATTCCAGAGCAACTTCATCAGAAAAGCCATTTGCAAATACAGATTTAACATAAAAGGTCTCTATTGCAACGTAAGCATAAAGAGGATATGATTGGCAACTATTTTTTACTAACAAAATTCCTGGAATACGATGCCTAATATAATGCAAAAGCAGGGGATGAAACTAAAAAATCAAGCACCAAATATATCAGAAGAAATATTTCGATTCAGTGTACCTATAGCTGCATGCTAACAAATTCAACTGTAACGTAAGCATATAACAGGATATGACTGACAACTATTATGTACTAACAGAATTCCTCGAATATGATGCCAATGTGATGCAAACACATGGGATGAAACTACGAAAATCAACACTAAGGATATTAGAAGAAATGTTTGGATTCAATATGCCTACAGTTGCATGCTAACAGAGATTCAATCAAAACTTTCATTTGCTTGATGTTTTGGAAATTTCCAAATATTGTTATGAAAAAATTACAGAAAACTGAAGTATAATCTTGTCAGAAATGCATAGTTGGTATTACTAAGGAATTTTGCAAATAACTAACAGAAAATTATTCATGTTTAATCAGCCCTAAACAAGTCACTTAACTCATTTGAACCAGTGGCAATAGAAAAGAGTAAGATTGAGATCAACATTCCATTTGTTATACACAATTTGCTCAATCGAATAGTCAATGAAAGGTTTTACCTTAACAGATACTAGTCACTAAACATGGGTATGGACTATGGAGTGATAAACCCATCATGATATGACAGCAAGAAACCTTAATAAATTTGTTGTAAACTTATGCATTTCTCCTAAGTCTTATAAACATGTACATTACAGATAAATGTTTACAAAGATTGAGGTGGAAAGTATCAGAAGTTAAATCACACACCAAACTATGGCAAGTAGGAAAAATCATGTAAGGCACTCAACTAAATATATGAAGCAGTTCAATTATATGATGCAGTTCAATTAAAAACACAAGAATTCAATGCTTCTTTTTTAATTTGGAATATATATTACACAAATGACAAACATATCATATACAATATGGTGTCAGCTAAACAGTTTCTTGGCTACATACATGTATCATGTGTATGGATGCATGCATGCATGGCTAATTAGGATCAGCAGAAAATGGTGAAATCACACATTGTACAAAATGAAGTAGGACTTCCATACTTTCTCGTCAGAAGTTCCGCACCAGTTTGTAAGGTCATGTTGTTGCTATACTGATGGCACATGTACAATCAAAAATTAGGTTTTTGATTTAGTGCTGAACTTTATTAGCATCCACTTCAAATTATCCATAATTCAAAGTTTAACTCGGTAAGTGTGACATCTGGGAGCAGATCTAAGCACTGCATATACTGTGAGTTTTGGAGTTCTAAAATAAGTTTTAAATGTCCAAATGATTGGCAGATATGCAGTCCAGTTTGCTAACCCTATATGGTCAAAAATCGTGGTCAGGAGATAATCGGGACCTGCAGGTTATGCATCTGCATAGATAATTACAAAGGCACATAATCAGTTTGGAGATCCAGCCTAAAGCTGACAACTTCCGCATGTAGGTTCAAATTCAAAATGAGACCAACCGCTAAATATCTAAAACTCAAACTGTCACCCCATTTTCATCCAAAATCATAGTTTTTTCACATTCAGTTGAGTGTTCATTTGTGAAGCAATAAAGCGATGATGGAAGATAAGTAATTGTGGTGAAAATTTATGGCAAGTGTAATAACAGGTACATGGTGATTATCAATGGCATATACTTATTTATTTTTTTCTCTCTTTCCTAATTCTTTATTTTCTCTTAAAATATGGCAGTTGATTAACTTGATTTTGCTACTTCTTGCTGTCTCTAAAGTACAATTGTCTTTAACTATGATTGTCTTCTGACTTATTTCATATTTTCATTAGTATATTATCCTCATATATTTTATGTTTCCTGACACTTGAATATTACATATTATTAATAAAACTGAAATCTACATAATCACCCGGAATTCATTTATTCAAAACTTAATCGTTTATGCATTATGAGCTCTTAGACCGACCATGTAACAAAATAGAATATTGGTGTTGCCAGGTACAATATTGTTACATGGACATTTTTAATATCACACGTTATTTGCAGTCAATCCTAGTCTCGTAAGCATCTCTATGACGCTTTCTAATTTGACCACAATGCCATCTTCCCAAGTAGGAGCATATATGAAACCATAATTATTTGATTATTTCTCATCAAAAACAAAACAGCATACAATGCAAATATAGGTGACATAAGTACAAATAAAGAGGAAAATATAACTAAATATGCCTTAAGTGTTGGGGCAAGATATGTGAGTGCTGTGTAATGCCATTTAGTCCTTTCAGGCTTTCAGCGTTAGAGTTGTATCTAAGTAGCGTGCACTGATTTTTTTTCAGATGATAACAGTTTAACACACTGATTTATGAGTTGCATCTGTTTATCTAATTTAGAAATTTAGATTGTTGTTCAAATGTTGACAAAATTGGATAGTGCAGCATGTCAAATCATCGTCTAAGCTCTTCTCCAATAAAATGGGATCGATTATGAAACAACCCCTGATGAAAGGTTTGACAAAATGACCTATTATCTACCTAAAGTCAACTCTCTTATTAGTGACCATGAAACCATGGGAAAGAGAAACCAGTTGGCATCCTCCAAATATCACCTAGCCGGGGAAGAGTAGGAAGTCTAGAAGAAACTAAAAAAATGATTTACTAGCAACAAGGACTTACATGAACAGGAGGGCTAAACTTAAGACATCCCAACTTGGAAAGCAAAGTGTTTGAGGATCCCAAAGATAGTCTCTAATGTACATCTGATAGTCTCTAATCCCAAAGATAGTCTCTAATCTACATCTGAAGACGGAGATACTCAGAAACTATTGGAACCTCAACTCACAAGTCACAACAAATGAGAGCACACTTTAAATTGATTACATTTGTCCTATCCAAATATCTTTCCAATTAAAGTATCTGCTCCTTCAAGAATTTAAAATTTATTAAATGAATCATCTGATTGGACCTCTTAATTTGAAGCTAGTACCTACTAGACATTTTCTTGTTCTTCTAGCCATGCATAAAGTTAATTGTAAGGACTAAACCACTTAGAATAAGATTTAATACGGGAAAAAACATGCCATAAGAGGATCTATATCAATGAAAACAAACATGTTCTCACATCAAGAGAAGATCAAAAGAACACTATATCTTGTCCCGGAGGAGGCCATGAAAGAATGGACAAAAGATGAAGAAGAAGAATATAAGGAGAATAGGAGATGAAAGGAACAAAAATATGTAGTAGAAGGCAAGGAAAATATAAAGATAAAAAAAAGGTAAAGGTAAAGAATGATTAAATAGAAGTTACCAGTTAACTGTAAGGTTTTGAGACAAGACTTAAGTATAACCCAGGAGATAATATATAATGTGATAATATATAATGTTAAGTATGCTATTTTTGTTCAAATAATACCTCAAAACTTCCCCAATAATATTCAACTAGAATAAAATGAATGTAGTTAACATGCCCAGTTTTCAAGTATTGATATATTCATTATCCTTTCCAATGGTATCTCTAACTAGGCCTCCTACAAATCTTTCACAACAATAGTAGCACAATACCTGCACGACCCTTGTACTCTCCATAATACCCCCAGAAAGTTAATAAGCAAACCCATCTTAAACCCACTCATAAAAAGCCCACACTTTCATCCAAGTAAAAAAAGAGTACATGTAGGAACCTCGTGTGAAGGTCTTCAATGATCAGAAGGGGAGGAATCGATGGCTATATTAAAGAGCATGATTTAACAAAAAAATGTGCCAGTACCAACATTGTGAAAAGGGAAAACTGCCCTTTACAAAAGCATTCATTTATCAAAATTTCAATTTCCAGATAGTATCAAAAGTGACATGGCCAAGGGAACAAACTACAGACTTTGTCAGACCAAAATTATCACAGTTATAACTTATGTCATACGGTAAACATCCAATTAAAGGTCTGATTTTGTACAATACAATCTAACAACAAAGGCTAGTTTCAAATCACATCATACATTGATGCTAAAAAACCCTAATTTTCGTTGGATGTCTTCACAATTTAATATCCATGATGCAGATCAAGAATCAGATAAGAACGAAATCATCCTTACAAACATTAGGTCTAACAAAAAACACGAAATTAGATCAAGAGATCTCTAGAATTTTCACTAGAGTAGAGAGCTTTCATACAAATTAGGGCAAGAAACGATCTTAGCCAATTCCAAAGCAAAAACCCCAAATGACCAGATCAAGAATCAGATAAGAAGAAATCATCCTTACAAACATTAGGTCTAACAAAAAACACGAAATTAGATCAAGAGGTCCCTAGAACTTACGCTAGAGTAGAGAGCTTTCGTACAAATTAGGGCAAGAAGCGATCTTAGCCAATTCCAAAGCAAAAACCCCAAATGACCAGATCAAGAATCAGATAAGAAGAAATCATCCGATCTTAGCCAATTCCAAAGCAAAAACCCCAAATGACCAGATCAAGAATCAGATAAGAAGAAATCATCCTTACAAACATTAGGTCTAACAAAAAACACGAAATTAGATCAAGAGATCTCTAGAATTTACACTAGAGTAGAGAGCTTTCGTACAAATTAGGGCAAGAAGCGGTCTTAGCCAATTCCAAAGCAAAAACCCCAAATGATCAGATCAAGAATCAGATAAGAAGAAATCATCCTTACAAACATTAGGTCTAACAAAAAACACGAAATTAGATCAAGAGGTCCCTAGAACTTACGCTAAAGTAGAGAGCTTTCGTACAAATTAGGGCAAGAAGCGATCTTAGCCAATTCCAAAGCAAAAACCCCCAAATGATCAGCTCAGAAACTTAATTCGCAAAACAAATTGTTACCTTGGAGAGCCAACAACTTATTTTGGGAAGATTAACCAGGATGATGAAGAAACCCTAAAAGCACCCCACTAAAAATTATATAGAATAGGGGAGAATCCCGGGAGCTTAATAAATGGATGGACGAAGAGAGAGGTGGCCTGAGGTTCAAGGATTTCGAAGGACAAATTTTCAAAACCATCCCATTTTGAAATTTATTTATAAAAAACGATCCCTTTTAGCCTTAATTGCAAAAACCGACCCAGTTTGTTGAAACTGGGTCGATTTTTGAAAAAAAAAATTCCAAACTTCACGGGAGTTCAACTCCCGTGAAGTTTTTTCTCATAACAAAACTTCACGGGAGTTCAACTCCCGTGAAGTTTGAAAAAAAAAATTTCAAAAACCGACCCAGTTTCAACCAACTGGGTCGGTTTTTGCAATTAAGGCTAAAAGAGGTCGTTTTTTATAAATAAATTTCAAAATGGGATGGTTTTGAAAATTTGTCCGATTTCGAATTAAATAATGCTAGGGCACACCATGAACCACACTCTCAATCACATCCTAACATTCTCTATAGTGCTAGTGGGTCATACATGGTATTTTTAAAAAAATATTATGCATTACCCACTAGCACTATAGAAAATGTAGGGATGTGAGATGTGCCCCTACTCCCTAGTGTGACTCTTTCGAATTCCACCCTGGAAAGTTTGCTTTTTGCAATGTTGGACCAAAATTGTTTAGATTGTGACTTTTTGGCCCAAACCTTTTGTTATTATTATTTTTGGAATATAATATATATCTGCTGATAAGACGGTATTATATCAAAGAATCTTGTTATTTGGCTCGCGGTCCAACCGCGGGCCAAACCCATTTTTCCTATATGAAAGAACCTTAACATATTTTAAAAGTTTTTTATGTCATGAATAACATATATGTTATAACACGTGTTATTTCGACAGTTTAAAGCTCCATAGTCGCATGAACTCTATCATAAATAAAGATTTATCTAAGTTTTTATGGCATGAACAACGTTTATGTTATAACTTGTGATGTTTCGAGAGTTTAAAGTTTTGTAGTCGCGTGAACTCCATTATAAATAAAGATTCGTCTGAAAATAATACAGACAGTTAGATGTGGAAGTTGATCAAATAACTATCAAATAGTATATTCGTCTAATTGTTCTTCCAAAATTAAAATTTGGATATCATTTAAAAGAAATTCAATAATTTTTACTATTCATGCATTAGATGAATCTACCGTGGGAGTTCATATATTAATAAACATTTTTTAAACAAATATTTGCTTAAAGCCTAACCTTTTATAGTTATATTGTTATTATGTGTGTCACGTAATCTTCCGATTTATCTGGTATGTAGTATTTGAGAATCTACTTATTTGAGACTTAAGACCGATTTTTAAACAAATATTCAAATTTACATACAAATGTAAGATGCTCTCGAAAATCAATTTTTCAATCAAATGAAAGTATCACCAAACAAGAATATCTTCTTAATCAAATAATATCACCAAACAAGAACATTAAATAACATAATGACATTGTAATATTTGACAAAACGTTCACGGAACAGCCAAAAGATTTTTGCATTGGGACGTAGAATTTGAAGAATAAAATCCCAATTCTGATTCGGATGCAATTATTTTAAATGAATTAGAAATATAAACACAAGCATAGTCGGTACATTTCAATTCGTGTTGAGCCTTGCAGTATTTTAAGAACTACTCTAACTTTAGTCCATCTCTGTTTCAAATCAATTTGTAGCATTGTCATATAAAGGTAAATACAATATAAATTAAGTATTGCCAAGGTTTTCTCATCTTCTTCTCCGGGCTTCAGATGATTGCGTCTTTTACCTTGCAGACTAACTGATCTGGCCGTCTGAATCAGCATCCACTCAACCAAACTTTTACAACTTCCTAATTTGCATTTACACGTACAAATGTAGTACACCATTAATTGTCTACATATCATTGTCTGGTGTATGAAAAAAGATGCGAGCTTATTTCACTATATAAATAAATAACATTTTTTTACAAAATAATGGAAATAAGTTAACACATAAATCCATCATCCTGGGCTATTAGCAACATTGATAGCAAGGCATCTACACTTTCTGTGGAACTTCCTCGAACTCCTGACCTTAAACTGCTTCTAAAAGGCGCTTTGGGCAAATTTTTATGGGGGCAGCCTACTTGCTACGTAACGTATAATAAAGCTTTGAATATATGTTAGTCACTGCCCCCTGCAACTTCTGCAGCCCGTTGTCTCATCATTTCCATCACTGCAGCTCGGCGTCTCGAATCAGATTGCTGCTGCTGTCTCTTAAGATGTTCCTTCAGATCCCTGGATAGAAAAATACATCAACATATCAGCTCTGCTCTGTGCAAGAAAATACAT
Source organism: Asparagus officinalis (assembly GCF_001876935.1). Classification (NCBI taxonomy): domain Eukaryota; kingdom Viridiplantae; phylum Streptophyta; class Magnoliopsida; order Asparagales; family Asparagaceae; genus Asparagus; species Asparagus officinalis. The sequence continues at coordinate 1,875,311 of NC_033795.1, read as the reverse complement.
GCATGCAGGCATTGGGAAAATGGTTAACCGTACATAGACCCCTCTAGTATCGCTGTTTTGAGCTTATTACCCTATAGTTTTATTGTTGCAGATAGACCCCAACCCCCCTTTTTTTCCACCAAAGGTAAAGAAGCAAACTCCAAGGGGAAAAAACCCTTAAAAAAAGGAAAAAAAAGCAGGGATCTATCTGCAACAATGAAACGGTAAGGGTATTAAGTGCAAAAAAAATACTACAACGGGTCTACATGCAGTTAACCCTTACGAAACTGTGGGTGACAAAACAAATAAATATGCTAGTCAATTAACTCACTTGCACCGCGGAACATGACACTCTGCCTCCTTGCATGCCCGGGCATGAAGTTGAAGGAGATACCACATTTTCTTGCACATGACGCAACCTCCTGCAGCGCGCGTCTTGCAATGTATCCCATGGCGGAAAAGACCTTTCACTTTACGACAATTTGGATATTGGCAGTGTGGCATGCGACATTGGGAAGCATGCACCAATAAATCAAGCATTTTCCTCAGCTGCATAATGACAGTAATTGAGTGAGCCACCGCCACAGGCATAAAAATCTACTTAGTTGCAAATTTAATGTATCCCATGTCTTCATGAGCCTTAATTTACTTAATTACAAAAAAGGACATGCAAATCCCATATAATCAGTGAGGTAAGTCAGTATAAAATTATAAAACAGTCAACATATGACCATACGTAACAAGAAGGCACAAAAACACCTGCAAGACAATGTTCACATGCTTAAAAGAGTCGAACATCGATGCCTCTTGACTATTTGGCCACACACAGAATACCCTTCCTTTGAGTTGACCTGTTCTCCCTAATCATCATGACCCCAAGTACATACGACGCGCAAGTGCCCTAACTGGATTTCTAATTTTTCTCTTTCATATTTAATACGATTTCCAACTAAAAAATGTCAGACTTAACTAGGTTCAGATTTTTAACATGCCGTATCGGATGAAAGTTAGCCTTTCAATTCTATTTCACTGACAGTTTTTTAACCTTCTATTATCTTGTGATCTACCTACTTCAAATCAGTGAGGATGAACATGCAGTAATAATAATAGAAAATAATTGAATAAAAATAATCTGAGATTCTAAACAGATTGAATGATGAGCACTCCAGAAATATAGTGTAAAATTCTACACTATGACTAATGCTCTAAGATACTCAGTGTGATGAAAATATTAAATATGGTCACGAGAAGGTCTGAAGTGTGAGTGTCACATGGTTATAGTTTTGACCATTTGTGCACTTCGTTTTCTTGACTTTCAGCTCACAGGAAAGTCAAGTAGAAACAACAAACTAGACAAATGACAAGGAGATCTCAATGAAAGCACACGTAGAACTGAACAGTCGAACACCAAAAAAGAATTATTCTAGTGCTGGGGATATAGCATTCCACAATCTGAAAGGCAAACTAACAAAAAATACCTGTACTACTCGTTTTTGCCGGGCTTCTTTATTCTGAGCATCACGCTCAGCCACTGAGGGATGATTCGTTAACTTATGAGGATGACCAGCACCTCCTTCTCTCTGATAACAGCTGTTGCATACATCAAAATCGGGGCAAATTTCACAACGCCAACCCTGACCAGCTTCAATGTCATGATGGCAGACATTACAAGTGGTTACAAATGCAGGTGCTGTTGGATTATGAAGATGATATAAGACCATCATTGAGGAATGCTTGGCACGACGTAGAGTGTCATATTGATAATGATTTCCCTGGCAAAGGCTCAGAAATGCCTGTCTCGTATCAAAAAACTCGCTTTCAAGGATTTCGTCTTTGTCCTTAGTATCTGATGGCACGCCACTGATTTCAACCTGCTTGAGACAATCACATTGAGGGAATTAAATGACAGCATGTGTGTTTGTATGCATAAGTCAATATAGTTGATTTTGCATCCAGTGGTGAGAAGTCCGACTCACCGGGTAAAGGCTGTGCTTATCTCTACCATTGACAGGATGCTTGTCCCTCTCATCAAGTCTTTGTTCTGCACCGTAACACCTGACAACAAAAAGAATTAAGGCATGAAAGTTTTAAATGACATCCACAACAATATCACCCGATTCTTTATATCAAAACAAGATCTAAATAATCACATATAAAGTAAATATATAATACTGCATTTGGCATTGATTACTAGTGGTGATATGCTAATGGTGATGACATCAACTGCTTTCAGAGATTCAGAAAATGTCCAAATGGTAAAATAAATAAATAAATAAATAAATAAGAATGGTGTCTTAAAAAGAATAAATTAACTGCATATCATAAAACTGAACCAACAGGGTACCCATGCCTTGATGGACAACAGAAGTGATACTACCAGGTAGATGCAGCCAACGAAATTCGTGAAGCGTAATCCACATCATTTACAGTTCTTTAAAAGTAAACAAGGGATTTAAATTCAATTATTAATAAATAAAAAAAGACATTTGCAATCTCAACAACGGACACAACTATTGGAGCAGAGTACATAAATCTACACAAGAAAATCAATCTAATGCCCTACAAAGAAATATAATGCTGATTTTAAGGCAGATGGAATCCATAGTTTCTCAGTGAAATACCCTTGTTGCATAAACATATGAATAGTATTCCCGAGAGAACAGAAAATATAGCTCATAAAAGTGTACCCAAGTAAAATGCAAATCTTTAGGGAACAATCTGCAAATCAACCTTCGCCACAAAATATATGTACAAAACTTTTCCCAAACAGATTAGCCACAAAGAAAGGATGGGATCCCTAAGATCTGCAACACTTTTCCTTGACAACGCCAAATACAAGTATAGGTACAAAGGTAACCCCTTAAGAATGGAAAGCAAAGAAGTAAATTCTTAACTTAAAAATATTTACTACCCAAAAAATGATAATCACTTTACGATTTAGGCCTCACGAGTTAATTTTTTTACACAGAACTGTGATACGTGAATTCTCCGCTGGACAATACCAAAACTAATGCTTTAGCAGTTACCAAAACGATACATGGGCTAACTTTATAGTTGTGAAATATTGAAGCACTTTCTTCATGAATTTCAGAGTACCCTTGTGCTATGAAATCCACAACTCATGGTACTAGCAGGAGGAAAGAATATTAGGAGTTTCCTTGCCACAGGAAACTGAAGCAGCTACCAAAACGAATGCTTTAGCAGTTACCAAAACGACACATGGACTAAGGTTATAGTTGTGAAATATTGAAGCACTTTCTTCATGAATTTCAGAGTACCCTTGTGCTATGAAATCCACAACTCATGGCAGTAGCAGGAGGAAAGAATATTAGGAGTTTCCTTGCCACAGGAAACTGAACCAGGTATAGGATGCAGTATGCACGAAAAACGCAAAACCATCCTTCCGCTCTCAGGTTGTATATGTGTCCAATACATGATAAATCGAGCCCAACTGTGTCCCACAAATATTTGGAAAGGGAACTATGCCGATGCATCAAGGAAACAGTTGCAACTTGCCAGCAGCAGCGGGATGAACATACAGAAGAGTTTCATTTAAATTCAGTTAAGGTTATCCATCCAGGTCAAAACTTACCTGAGAATCATTTGCAATTTGGATCCAGTCTTGACCCAAATCCACATAATATATGATACATCACTCGATAGTCCTATCTTCCTCTCGCCTATGCCCTAGAAAAGCACATCTTGCATCTACAATTTGTTTACAATGAAAAGTTTACAATGAGAAGACAAACTTACGAATAAGATAATGGTTCCCTATGTAGACTGGATGCGTGTTTGTATGCATGAGTCAAATATAGTTGGCTCACACACGTGTGCGCTGCATAGACAATCCACATCACAACCACCACTGCCCACTCGCCTGCCCGCCCGCCCGCGACACACAAATAGAAAAAAAAAAGGGCATGAAGTGTCAACTCATTCTACTAGATGATTAACCAAGAGATAAGCTACTAGTGAGGCCCACCCTTCTTGTTACAGCAGAATAACTGGGCCTCACACTCCTATCTCTTGACACTGTTTCATGTATCTACCAAGAGAGACTGCACAGTGCCATGGAAAACTAGCAAATATAAAATAAAATAAAATAATTTTTTGCAGAATACGGCTAAATGGATTGCTAGGAGAAACTTACTTTTCACAAAGCTGGAAATTCTTGCACTGATTGCAAACCCAACGTATTCCAGACACCATAAGTAGACAGCAATGTGTGCATGAATGCTGCAAATGGACCATTATGAAATCTTCTTTCATGGGACAGATAGTTTCCCCAAGCTGCACAAGCAATAACTTTGTCAATCTCAAAATTTAGACAACTGGAATATTAACAAATAGCAAGTCAAATTGTCAAACAATCCAGAATAATAAATAAGGAAACAATATATCAGAATACAGAGTTGACTAAATCAACAAATATTGATCTGATGCTCTCAACATGCCTTGCTTACACAGGAGACTTCAAAAGTACGAAGAATGTTTGAAAAGAGAAGTTCAATTTACACCAAGACAGAAAAGAAAGAATTACTTTTTGCATCAATAGAGCATCCTTGGATGCATTTCCAGAAAGGTCAGTTTGACCAGCAGCTTTTAAAGCCCTTTTTGTTATCGTCTTTTTAGTTTTTCCTTTCTTCTGCTGCCTTCTACCATCCTCCTCCTGACGAAGCTGATTAATCATGTCCTCTGCAGCACCCGGCCAGTAATCACCATCAAAATATGGCAATCGAGCAGCCGTCACCTTGGCCTTGCATTCCTCAATAGTCACAAAAAAATGATCATATAAATTAGTAAGCTCCACAACTATATTTTCCTTCGCAGCTTTGCGGAGCATCGCTAGATACCTGTAATACATAAATCGAGCATGCAAATTAGTTGTGCTAGGGCAAAGATTTTTTTTTTTTTAGGGGGGGGGGGGGGGGAAAAAAAAA
>NC_033795.1:1827233-1870379 GCF_001876935.1 Asparagus officinalis | reverse complement strand
AACATGAAATAATCAGAATTTGCCAGGCTCACCATTCTCGCAGCTTGTCTGACTTTGGTGTCTTCTGAATTTCAGGATGGCAATATAATATATAGTCCTCGCCTTTCAGTGGAGGACAAGCCCATATGTAACAACTCGTAAAACCTCGTTTTTTGCAATATTCAAGGTATCCAATCTGCAACCATGACAACAATGAATAGATAAGGTAAGTCAATATTGTTTCCCAAGAACAGGTCTCCGATGATAATGTGATAGAAGTCCCTAGGTAATAAAATTAGAAATTAAACCTATTAAAAGAATGAATCAGTAAGAAAAGAGTATAAATATTTGAACAGTAAATATTACAGTTGAGTTTATGTAGAGAGTCAAGATATACCAGAATTTCATGGTAAACAAAAGTACGCAAAGCTTCTCCTGTCACTGTTCTGATATCAGGCCTGAAGTATTTGACAGAATCCAGATATGAAAGATAAACACGCCGCTGATTAGGAAATTGGCATTCTGAACCAAATTCTTGGACATACATCCCAAATAGGCATACTTCTACACCTTCTATCTTCTGAAATAACAACACAACCTGCACAAGGACTTGTATAAATTCACCTTTCAACTATGTATAAGCGCCATACACAACATGATCCCCCAAAACCCAGTTGCATGATCTTCTAACTGCATATAAAATGGGCAAAAAGAAAGCCAGTAACTAGACGAATTTAGGATTTTGTACCTTAGATTTGTAGGGATATTCTGTTGGGTAATTTTCTTCCTGAAAAATCTCCAAAAACCGCTGCTTCACTTCCAATTTTTTATCAACTGATGAAACAACTCTGACAACAAGTGCTTCAGCGCCTGGAACCTGAATGTGGACAGCAGTATCAATGCCATCGCATATCGAAGTCCTTATATTCAATTAATGACATAAAAACTAGATCAACAACCATGAACAGAGGGGGGGTGATAACCGTGTTAAAGACTCTAAATTGCAAATGGTAGCACGCGCAAATGTGTTGCATAAAATTGCAGAAGCTCAGACATGAGGTATATCCTTAACCTCATCATTTAGGAAAAAAAATAGTTAATGAAAACTAATTCTTATGGACTTAGTGTTATAATGTTGATGCATATATATTATGGTAATATTATACTTTGATGATTAGCTAAACAAAATGACACCGACAAAGATCCTTTTCTCATTGGAATCTAAAACATTAATAAAAACAAATGTCAATATGCAAGCCAAGAAAAACCATCTCAACAGTAAATGAGTTAGGTGTAGAGAAGCATGAAAGTTTGAAAGACATGGATAGTTATTTGCAAGGAATATAGTTAAAAGTATAACTGACACAGTCACATTTCTGGAATGAGTGAATTCTTTCAGTAATATTATATATGTGTAGAACAAAAATATCTGGTATATTATTTTGTAGGGAACAGTGTATTATATGTTTCTGAATTTGAACGGAAATACAAACAGACATATAGCAGGTAAAAGAGAGGAAAATCGATTGTAGGTGTACTACAAAGAAAGGAGCAAGTGAAGTGGGCATCATGCACAGGACTGGAAAATATGTACTTAATAACAGCAACGTGATTAAATATAAACTTGGAATTAGTTATAAGAGAGGGTATTAAGTGTGAGGATTTCAAATGTAAGTAATCAACAATCAACGGTGAGTGTATTCCAATTGAAGGATTAAGTGAAATGGAAACTTCAAAAAATATTTTACAATGATGCAGTTATATTACTTGACTAATTATTACATTATGATGTCATTTAAGGTGGGAAAAGATAAAAGGACATTGCACCATGCATCAATACCTGCAACGGTGCAACCAATGGCAGTTGCTTTTAGTATAGTATATATTTGCAGAATTTCTCCTTAGTTTCATGACTCAAACAAAGCTAAGTATACCTACTAACCTACCAGCGCTGAAGGTGTAATATGTGTATTCTTGTAGTATTTTCACCTTGACTATGTCACCAACTAATAGAGGGCAAAAGCACAGTTTGCACTCGTAAGACTTGGGGTACTATACCTATTTTGATGGAAGAGGCTCAGTTGAATACAATAATGATATAGGTTTCACATATTGTTCCTTTTATAAGATTTATATGTTGCATTGTCATTAAAGCAACACATTTCAATGGAGAAATGCAACCGTTTATTGTGAGAATTACCTCATCATAACTTTTTCCAAGGTGTCTTGCTCTCTCTTGTCTCTCCTGCTTCAGTCGTTTAAAAAGGCGTTGCTCTATTTGATCACTCAGAATTGTTCTTGGCAAATCTTTTGCTCCAAGAACAGCACTCTGCGGTAAGGGTTTACGTTCCCCTTTTTCTATCTCCTTTATATAGCAATTAGGACAAGTGTACTCTGCTTGTCCTCCATCATTTCTTCGCCCATTAAAGAGCGCACATATTTGATGCTGCCAGGCTTCACATTTGTCACATTGAACCCACTGCAACAGAAGAAAGTAAGCAGAACATTCAAAGCAAAATATTACATAAAACGTTAAGTCCGATAAAAGTGTTAAAAACTTGCCCATTCTTCAGTTTCCTCATCATTTCTCTTTTTCTCAAGCTTTGCCTTTGGAAATGCAGAACCCTCTACTTCGATAGTGTCTCCACGAGCCTCATTGTAACATGGAATACAAAAGAAGTGTCGGGTGTCACCACTCCCCATGGTATAATACATTGCATTTCGTTTTATGCGAGCACCGCATGGAGTACAGTATATCGGAGGGGGTTCAAAGGTGAGTTTTTCAACTGCACACAATTGACATGAGTTTTCACTCATTGAACGTTCCATTGCTTGATTCTTTTCAGCCTTAGCTTTACTCTGAACAAAACAGAAGGCCAAATAGTTAAAGGCAAACAGATAAAAGAAAGGAAGAAAATAATGTGGGATAAAGGCTAAAGCCAAAAATAACATTAACATCTTGTAATTTACAGCCCAGTAAAAAGGTTAAGTAGTAATAGCTAATCCAACCTTCTAATATCCAAAGTAATCACTATCAACGATATCTCAAGCAAACATCAAAATACAAATAAAAAAATAAAGTAGGGTGTATGTGTTGTGCAATATGAGGAGAGATTAGAATTCAAGATGAAAAAAGACACTGCAAAAGGCGATCAATCATTGCCACATAAAGAAAACCCAATATGTCGTCATATTGGAAAGGCTCACCTGGCCAACCCACTGCCGAAGGCTAACAATGTGCTCCCTTATTTGCTCTGGAGTAAACAATTCAGTGAGTGATACACCTTTGATCTTTGGTTTTCCTGATTTACTTCCACCTTCAGGGTCAGCTTGTGGGGCATTTACTTCCTGCTTAACTTCTACAGCTTGATCCATCTCTTTTTCAACAACAGTTTCTTGCTTAGCATGACCGTCAATTTCATTGAGAAACATAGGTTCAAGATCAGTCCTCCCAACATGTAGATTCTTTGAATGATCACCTTCTGAGTCACCAAAGATGGGAAGATGTCCTCTCCCAGATCCTATTGACGAATCAATTTTCACTTCAACAACCTCAAACTCGGGCTTAGAAGGCATGACTAACTCAGCTTGGTGGGAGCCTTGGAATTGTTTGTCCAATGAAGCATTAGGCAGGTTCATGGGAGGAAGAGAAACAGGAGAAGTTTCTCTCTTGGGTACAAGTGAAGGGAAGGATTGTGGAGCCTTCAAGCGTTTTGGTGATGATTCTGGCGCATCAGAAGTTTCAAAAGGCACAGAGCCATTCTTACTAGTCAAACTATCGTTGCTTGTTGTGCTGATAAATTTCCATGATTCGTTTCTCTGAACTTCTATACAAGCATTGGAATGAGGCACATTCCGTGCTTTACGATGGGAGGCTACAAATTTACGTACAGTAATGCATACCGGACAAGCCTCTGTTTGGCATTTACGAAAATGGCGAAGAAGACGTTTTGACTGATAACAACGAGGAAGCCCACATTGTTGCGAGTTACACCTATCCATGTGCAACCATAATTCTTGAACCGTTACGCAATTAGGTTCTTGGCATGACCCTTTAGGAGCTGAACATCTACGAGAATGAAGCAAAAGAAGCAACCACCTCATCTGGTTATGATAATTCCTTTTCTGTGTAGAGTTTAGTTCACAAACTAATCCACTCGATGGTTGTGGGACAGTAACACTTTGCATTGCAGGAGCATGAACAGAAAAACCGTCTGAAGACATTTTAGGTTGTTGAGCTTCATCCTGTCCATTAATTCTCTGGTGGAGTTCCTCTTGCAACTGCTTCTCAAGTAACAAACTGTCAGCTATTTGTGATTTTTGTTGCAGCTGAGGGTTCCAATGCTGCTGAAATGCATCAGGTTGTGATGCAGTCAAGAGATGGCTAAAGTCATTTTGTGATTCGGTAGCCTGCAGCATATGCTGAGAACCTTGTGATAAAGAAGGTCGAAAATCCTGCGAACCAGAGAATTGACCAAGAAACTGAGTATCATTAGAAAGGTTGCTGATAGGAGTATTATTCTGGAATTGATTTTGACCCTCTGACAGGTGAAGTTGCTGGGTGGCGTGAGGGAGCAATGACTCAATATAGGATCCAGTACCATGCTCTTGTGGCAACTGCCCCCCAATATTAGATGATGTAGAAGACTGCCTTAAGGTGTCGGTCTTTGGTATAAGTTGTTGACCGTGGTTTCCTTGAGCATGTTGCTGATGCTGGTGTTGAACGAGCTTTTCATAGGACTGATGAGGCTGCTGAAATTGCTTAGATTGAAAATTTTGCATTTGTTGTTGTGAATGGAACAAATGGTCCTGGGATGTTTGCGGTGTTTGGAAATTCATATGTTGTGAACTATCAACCATTGGAGTCTTAACGTGTGAAGGCTGTAGTGACGACGGCAAACTAGAATGATGAGTTAAGACTCCGTGGTTAATTCTTGGTTTTGAATGCAAAGTCATGGAATTTGTTTTTTGGCTGTTATTAACTGTAGATGCATAAGATGATGCAGAACCATACAAATTCCTAGAATCTGATAAATCAGCTGCATTTGGATATCCATGACCTCCTGCAGGCAACAACTGCTGTGACAATGATGCTGCAAGGAAGAAAAAGAGAATTTTAGTATACTTCTTGCAAGTCACAAATAGCAAAGGAAATGTATAAACGTAAAAGAAAAAAAGGAGCAAGGTGCAAGTGGAAAAACATGCAACAACGAGAAATGGATTAATGAGATATGACGATGGACATTACTTGGTACTACTTGCTGGCGATGATGTCTGTCAAAATGTTGATGTAAAGATTTTGGAGAACTAACATAAGAAGCAGTGCTCGGGTACCCCTCAGGTGCTTCAAGCCCATTCACTGACTGGACATTACTTCCAATTAAACCTAAACTGTTACCCAGAACTCCATTTGGAAGCCCGTATGCTGAAGCCTTCTGTTGCATATTAGACCTCATCCCAGCTCCTCTTTGGCCTCCAAGGGTTTGCAATATACGACTGTTTTGACTTCCAACATATTGCTTTTGCTGTGGTTGATGAGAGACCATAGTCGCATCAATGTTGGACAATCCACCTCCATGAGAGCGTTCAGAGTTTATTGGCATTGACTGTGCATTGTTTAATCCAGGAGTTGGCATCATTTGACTTGATTCCTGCGATATGCCAGTAGATGGCATCATACTGCTTCCACCAGAACCATGAGCAACATTAACAGGTGATTGTTGGTAACCACTGGGACTAGGTTCTGCAAAAGAAGACCAGTCACTGTTGGCAACAGTTAAGATGAAAAAGATGAAATGTAAGCAAAGACTTAAGCAATTACAGCCATTTGATGCATTAAAAGAGGCAATGTTACCAACACTGGCGGAACCATATGGAGTAGGTAGTAAAGTCCCAGAATTTGTGGTTTGCACCACCATACTTGTACCGCTGGTATTCCTCGATGTGTTTTCCATATTCACTACTGTGTTTAGACTGCTGCCGCTATGAAGCATACCAGGTGTTGGTATCATCGTACTAATGGCAGAGGAAGATGATATATGTTGAGACGATTGTTGACTGCTTTGTACATTCCTCAATATAGACTGTAATTGCTGATCAATTTTCGCCACCGTCATGTTCATATAATCTTCCTGAAAAAAAAATATAACGATAAGAAAGGAAAATGCATAGTTAACAGAGTGCGCGAAGTTGAGTCGGTAGCTTCATATATTTTACTGAAGGAAGAGCCTGTCATACAAATGCTGCAAACAACTAATCTATGCAGCATATGTTAAAAGATGAATAAAATGTTGAATTGGCAAAAAATAGTTCTGTAGCAACAGAAAAGAACATAATCTGCAAGAAGACAGAACCTTTGAGGGGGCATCCTTAAATATGCGCTCCTCCAATTTCCTAGAAATATCTGGTAACCTTTGTATCCATTCGCCGTATGGATTACTCTGCCTTCTCAGGAGACACTGACTGCTGTAAGAAGTGAGGGGAAAAAAACCTAAAAACACTTGCACATTTAAGGCACAATGGAAATTTTAAGAATTCCATATTTCGTATAAGAGAGTATCCAAATAGAATACAACAAAAACAGACTAGAACAATATCATTCTCAAATACATTACTAACAAATAATTAGTAAGCATACAACTTTCAGTTTTGAATGGACAGAATCTAAATAATGTTGACCTGGGTAAAAAGAAAGTAATGGCATTCTTGTATCATGTAGTTCCATAGATCTATATTAAATTGTATCAAATAAGAAATGCATAACTAAGTTCAGTGATAGGCAAAGAATGGATGCCAGGAAAATAATACAACAGTTAAACATGTACTGACTGGAAATGGTGGCTGCATTGCTTTTGCCAGTAACAGTGGCTAAAGTATACAAAAGGGACTGCAAGATGCAATCTGAGCAGACTACAGCTCTCTTAAATGTCATGTTACACTGTAAAGTAGGTTTTTAAGAGGATAAGTTTCTAAACTTTTATGCTTAAAAAGAGGATAGTTTATTAGGAGCGAGCTACACTGTGATTGGTTATACCAATTAAAACTTAACATATAAATCTCTCTAAGTAATTTTATGCTCTGTGTTCACTAATAAATGCGTAGAACCATCTAGGTTCCACAAGTGAATGCTCAAGGAGAACCAGAAGGTTCTGTAGATAACTAACAGTATATATGTTCCACAAATAGAGGGTAATTTATTTACTGGAAATGGGCACAAGGCAGCTCAAGATGGAACAAATTGATATTCTATGAGAAGAAATCTTTTGTTTGCCAATAAAAGCTAATGTAAAACAACTGATGCATAACTTTTCATTCACTACACTTACATTGTGTAAAAGCTAATGTAAAACAACTGATGCATAACTTTTCATTCACTACACTTACATTGTGTCCTGCATCTTCTTACGACTCATCAGAAGATCAGGATCCATACTGTAAGAACCAATGTTTTGCATCTAGGAAGCTAGAGTAGCCTTTCTGCTGTTATAGACCAGAAAATTTTAGGTTTCGGTTTCCTTGGCTGGTCCAGATGCACGGGTTTTGGGCGGGCATGCAAGCATACGCTGTTAAGTAGGAAGCACCAGAAAGGCATAGAGACACACCAGCCCCATATCTCTAGGCTAGAACTACTACACCCACATCATGTGCTCTAGCATCAAGGACGAGTTCCTTCAAATACTGAAAAAATATAATAATAAGTCCTCCATAAAATCATGATGGAAGAACTTGGAATACAACTTTACTTGCCAGACTTTTAAGCAGTTGAATTAGCAACAATTAATACCTAATCACAATATTTGTTAAAGAAACATGTTATCTACTACAAAATAAGAAAGAATTATATTGCAGCGGGCTTCAAATTTTTGCTGGAATAGGCAAATTTAGGAAATAAACATAAGTTTCTATTTCCTGTAGTGTTCTCCCAATTTAAGCAATCATTAAATCCATAAATAAAGAACCAAATCAACAAAATGGGTAATTAAAATTGTGTTCTTTCTTTTATAGCCATGTCCAGAAACTCGAAAAAGAACCAAGCTTTTTGAAGAATTTCAAATGGGTTTTATATAACAAAAGAAAATCTATTACATAAGAAAAAGAAACAAACTTTAGGACTTTGCAAAGAGGATGAAGATTCGAGGAAACTGACATCTTATAATGAGGAGCAAATACCAATTGATGCAATTGGGGGTGTTCTTACACCAAAAGAAATAAAAAAAAACAATTTCATAGCCACCAACACATCTTAAATATTCTTCATTTTCTACTGTCTTAAGAGGAAATACTTTCCAAAGGTTGATTTGGGGACAAAACAGTCTTCTAGTATCCAACTAGTCCTGTTTATTTGTATTTGCTTGTGGTTGTGGATTTGTGTTTGTCAATTTTTCTCACTTGTATATTGACTTTTTATTGATTTGATATTGAGAGAAAGGGTAAGTCAATCCGCATATGTTGATCACAAAGACCATCATTTCAAGCATTTGCAAAATAGGAATCCAAATTGAAGATATCTACAAAATATTAATTCAAATTAATTGCATGATTTAAAAGCTAATTAAGCAAACCTAATATACAATTGATGATTAGCTAAATATAGAAAGATATTCACAAGAGATCTCACAAAACTCACTGCAATCTTAAACCAAATCAATCAGTCAAGATCTAAAATCAGATTTTAGAAGCATAACACCCCTCGAATTTAATCTAAAATCTCAGGCCCCGTTTGGCAAAGGGTTAAAGAAGAAGGGTTAAAGAGAAGGATTAATGTACTTAGCCCATTTGATAATTTGAGGCCCCGTTTGGCAAAGGGTTAATGAAGAGGGGTTAAAAAGAAGGATTAATGTACTTAGCCCATTTGATAATCCGAAGGACTAAATTATTAACCCGTTAAATAAGTTTTATTTTAGCCCTTATGATCAGTTTTAGTGTTTGAGAATAACAATGATTTTGACTATTTTCTTTATAATTAGAAGGGTTAACTCCTATTCCATCTAAATAGGAGTATTAGTAAACCCCTCATTTTGAGGGGTTAACTCATTTTAACCCCTCTAGAAGGGTTAACTTAACCATTCTATATTTTTTATGTTTGACAAATTATGGAAGGTTAACTCACTTTAACCCTTAGATAGATTTGTTGTGTTTGGCAGGTTAAGAAGGGGTTAAGTCTCCTTAACCCCTCACTTAACCCTTTCCCAAACGGTACCTGAATGACTAAATTATTAAACCATTAAATAAGTTTTATTTTAACCATTGTGATCAGTTTTAGTGTTTGGGAATAACAATGATTTTGACTATTTTCTTTATAATTAGAAAGATTAACTCTTAATCCTTCTAAATAGGAGTATTAATAAACCCCTCATTTTGAGGGGTTAACTCATTTTAATCTTAATCCTTCTAAATAGGAGTATTAATAAACCCCTCATTTTGAGGGGTTAACTCATTTTAATCCCTCTAGAGGGGTTAGCTTAACTCTTCTATATTTAACTCATTTTAATCCCTCTAGAGGGGTTAGCTTAACTCTTCTATATTTTTTATGTTTGGCAAATTATGAAGAGTTAACTCACTTTAACCTTTGTATAAAAATTGTGTTTGGCGGGTTAAGAAGGGGTTAAGTCTCCTTAAACCCTCACTTAAACTTTTGCCAAACGGTACCGGGGGGGAAATCTAATTCCACACAAAAAACCTTATTCGGATCAAATAACAAGATCAAAAAATGAATTAAGATTATAGAAACTTAATACCCTTGAATGGCAACGGGTGACGGCGACGGCGACGGGTTTTGGGGGAGAACTCGGAAGCGACAGCGAAGGGATCTGGGCGACAGCGGCAGCGACGGGTTTTGGGAGAGAACTCGACACGACAGCGAAGGAGTCTAGACAATGGCAACGGGTAGGGAAGGCAGCGACGGCGCTTGGGGGACACAGGGACGGCGTAGTCGCAAGGCGCTGGTGAGGACGAGATCTGAAGCTTGGGTCAGATGATTTGGGGAAATGAAAACGTAGGGCTTTAAACGTAGGACTTATTTCTCAAACGCGTATTGTTTTGTTTTTTTTCAAAAACAAAACAGAAACGCCACAAGCATCCTAGTTATCAAACATAGACTAAGAAAATGAGATTGCAAGTTAAATTTAACGCAAAAGAATTTTCTTTAACCTCATTCGCGGTTCTTTTTTCCCTTGTAATTGTTTGCTTATCAAAAAGAATTAAAATTGCAGTTGTTCAACATGAGCAGGTAAGCATGGGACGTGGGTGTAACAATTCAACATTACAACTACAAAAATCAAGAATTTAGAAAGAAAATGTATAAAAAGTAAGAATTTAAGAAATAAGTCGAGGAAAAATGAAAAAAAAAAGTAAGGGATTGCGTAGTTGTAGGACCTTCGCGTTTTCCTCCTCTCGATGTGCGAAGTTCGTCTTCCGATTGAATTCGTCGTCGATCTGTCACTTTTTCACGCTAATCTTGCCCGAAATCGTCTTCAAATTGAATAATCGGAGAATCGCTAGGGTTAGGGTTTTGGAGAACAGGGGACGAATTGACGAGAGAAAGGGAGCTGATTTGGGGAAGAAATTGGGTGTACGGGGTACTTACAAGGGGTTTTTTGGTATAGGCGCTTAGATCTTTAATATTTTGACTTAGTCCCTCAAACGGTTGAAATTGCCATTAGATTCCTCAGATAAAGAGACAAACTTAAGGGTATTTAAGTGAAAATTTTAAGAACTTAAAATATTTAAATGCAAATTTTATAAACTTTAAAGTATATAAGCACCGGTAAAAACAAGTGAGGGTATAAAATTGGAAGTTTTAAAAATATTAGGGTATATAAATGTTGCTAGAAACAAGTGAGGGTATATAAGTGTGATGTTGGGGAACTATAAGATATTTAAGTGCAATTAAACTCTCAAAAAATGGGACCAACTTTGATCGTACTCACATTTTAGGAAGAAAGATATTTAACAAAAACTTTTTAGCTGGACTAGGTTTTATGCATGTGCAAATGCATGTGGTTAAATATTATGATTAAGTATTTTTGATTTATTTCTTTACTAAAATTTGTTTCTCATTTTTACTTTGATTGTTTTTTTTTCACTTATGTCCGATTATTTATTTTCTTGGGAAAAATGTGTCCACGCCCTAAAAACAAAAACTTCATGTGACAAAGCCCCTCATATTTTTCCCCATGTGGATCAGCCCCTTGAAATGTGACACTTTGTACTGCAGCCTCTTTTTATTAATTATCACATGCCAGTTAAAGTAAAATTTCCAAACTATCCTTATCCTCTCTCCTCTCTGACCCAGCACTCACATCATCTCTCTCTCATCTCTCCTCTCCTCTCTCTCTCATCTCCTCTCTCTTTTTTTCTCTCTCTCTCATCTCTCTCTAAAACTAAGAGCTTTATTAAGCTCGTCGTCCTAGCCGAGACGCACAGAGCATTAATCTATTAGCTAGAAGAAGAAAAGAAAAAAAAGAAAAAAAGAAAAAAAAGGTAAGGAGAAGTAGAGTAGAAGGGGAATGAAGAGAAATATCGTAATTAAGAAATAACGAAAATGTGTATTAATGTATCTCTATGAATGAAATTGCCACGGTACCGCCGAGCGATATTCGAAACAATATAACGAGAGGTAGAAAATGAGCCCAAATGCAAGAAAGATACCGTGTGATAGACAATATAAAGGGCTACACACCGGCGCAGACGGTAGTGAAAACGGAGACCGGAGGTGGCCGTAAAACACGCGCGAAGTCGGCACGGCGCTGCTGTTTTCTGCTCGCTGCTGCCGCCGAGCGATGTTTCGGATGTTACCGAGAGATATAGAGAATGAGTTAGAGCGTGATACAAATTGGAGGTGATAGGCAACATGTAGGACTACTCACCAAAGAAGAAATCGACGAAAACCGAGATTGGAGGCGATCAGAAAGTGCGTGCGAATTCGGCACAAAACTATAGTTTTCTGTAGTGCAATTTCTCGCCGTTCGGGTTTATTCTTCGCTGTTCGGAGATTTTCGCCGCTGTCCGGGCTTACCGGAGGTGGGAGGAGGTTGTCGGGGATGCTAAGTTGTTAATTCTGGGTTCCACGTTAGTTCTAGCCCACATCCCACCAGTTCTAACTTGTATCCCACCAGTTCTAGCCCACATCTTGCTAGTTCTAATCAAAGCCCTTGTTTTTTTCATGCTAAGTTGTTAATTCTGGGTTCCACGTTAGTTCTAGCCCACATCCCACCAGTTCTAACTTGTATCCCACTAGTTCTAACTTGTATCCCACCAGTTCTAGCCCACATCTTGCTAGTTCTAATTAAAGCCCTTGTTTTTTTCATGCTAAGTTGTTAATTATAGGTTTCACGTTAGTTCTAGCCCACATCCCACCAGTTCTAACTTGTATCCCACCAGTTCTAGCCCACATCTTGCTAGTTCTAATCAAAGCCCTTGTTTTTTTCATGCTAAGTTGTTAATTCTGGGTTCCACGTTAGTTCTAGCCCACATCCCACCAGTTCTAACTTGTATCCCACCAGTTCTAGCCCACATCTTGCTAGTTCTAATCCATCTCTCCTCTCTCTCTCTCATCTCCTCTCTCTCTCTCTCTCACCTCTCTCTAAAACTAAGAGCTTTATTAAGCTCGTCGTCCTGGCCGAGACGCACAGAGCATTAATCTATTAGCTAGAAGAAGAAAAGAAAAAAATAAAAAAAGAAAAAAAGAAAAAAAGAAAAAAGAAAGGTAAGGAGAAGTAGAGTAGAAGGGGAATGAAGAGAAATGCCGTAATTAAGAAAGAACGAAAATGTGTATTAATGTATCTCTATGAATGAAATTGCCACGGTGCCGCCGAGCGATATTCGAAACAATATAACGAGAGGTAGAAAATGAGCCCAAATGAAAGAAAGATACCGTGTGATAGACAATATAAAGGGCTACACACCGGCGCAGACGGTAGTGAAAACGGAGACCGGAGGTGGCCGTAAAACACGCGCGAAGTCGGCACGGCGCTGCTGTTTTCTGCTCGCTGCTGCCGCCGAGCGATGTTTCGGATGTTACCGAGAGATATAGAGAATGAGTTAGAGCGTGATACAAATTGGAGGTGATAGGCAACATGTAGGGCTACTCACCAAAGAAGAAATCGGTAAAAACGGAGATTGGAGACGATCAGAAAGTGCGTACGAAGTCGGCACAAAACTATAGTTCTAGACCACATCCCACCAGTTCTAACTTGTATCCCACCAGTTCTAGCCCACATCTTGCTAGTTCTAATCACAGCCCTTGTTTTTTTCATACTAAGTTGTTAATTATAGGTTCCACGTTAGTTCTAGCCCACATCCCACCAATTCTAACTTGTATCCCACCAGTTCTAGCCCACATCTTGCTAGTTCTAATCACAACCCTTATTTTTTTCATGCTAAGTTGTTAATTCTGGGTTCCACGTTAGTTCTAGCCCACATCCCACCAGTTCTAACTTGTATCCCACCAGTTCTAGGCCACATCTTGCTAGTTCTAATCAAAGCCCTTGTTTTTTTCATGCTAAGTTGTTAATTCTGGGTTCCACGTTAGTTCTAGCCCACATCCCACCAGTTCTAACTTGTATCCCACCAGTTCTAGCCCACATCTTGCTAGTTCTAATCAAAGCCCATATTTTTTTCATGCTAAGTTGTTAATTCTGGGTTCCACGTTAGTTCTAGACCACATCCCACCAGTTCTAACTTGTATCCCACCAGTTCTAGCCCACATCTTGCTAGTTCTAATCAAAGCCCATGTTTTTTCATGCTAAGTTGTTAATTATAGGTTCCACGTTAGTTCTAGCCCACATCCCACCAGTTCTAACTTGTATCCCACCAGTTCTAGCCCACATCTTGCTAGTTCTAATCAAAGCCCTTGTTTTTTTCATGCTAAGTTGTTAATTATAGGTTCCACGTTAGTTCTAGCCCACATCCCACCAGTTCTAACTTGTATCCCACCAGTTCTAGCCCACATCTTGCTAGTTCTAATCAAAGCCCTTGTTTTTTTCATGCTAAGTTGTTAATTCTGGGTTCCACATTAGTTCTAGCCCACATCCCACCAGTTCTAACTTGTATCCCACCAGTTCTAGCCCACATCTTGCTAGTTCTAATCAAAGCCCTTGTTTTTTTCATGCTAAGTTGTTAATTATAGGTTCCACGTTAGTTCTAGCCCACATCCCACCAGTTCTAACTTGTATCCCACCAGTTCTAGCCCACATCTTGCTAGTTCTAATCAAAGCCCTTGTTTTTTTCATGCTAAGTTGTTAATTCTGGGTTCCACATTAGTTCTAGCCCACATCCCACCAGTTCTAACTTGTATAATTAACAACTTAGCATGAAAAAACAAGGGCTTTGATTAGAACTAGCAAGATGTGGGCTAGAACTGGTGGGATACAAGTTAGAACTGGTGGGATGTGGGCTAGAACTAACGTGGAACCTATAATTAACAACTTAGCATGAAAAAACAATGGCTGTGATTAGAGCTAGCAAGATGTGGGCTAGAACTGGTGGGATACAAGTTAGAACTGGTGGGATGTGGGCTAGAACTAACGTTAGAACTGGTGGGATGTGGGCTAGAACTAACGTGGAACCCAGAATTAACAACTTAGCATGAAAAAAAAGGGCTTTGATTAGAACTAGTAAGATGTGGGCTAGAACTGGTGGGATACAAGTTAGAACGGGTGGGATACAAGTTAGAACTGGTGGGATGTGGGCTAGAACTATAGTTTTGTGCCGACTTCGCACGCACTTTCTGATCGTCTCCAATCTCCGTTTTCACCGATTTCTTCTTTGGTGAGTAGCCCTACATGTTGCCTATCACCTCCAATTTGTATCACGCTCTAACTCATTCTCTATATCTCTCGGTAACATCCGAAACATCGCTCGGCGGCAGCAGCGAGCAGAAAACAGCAGCGCCGTGCCGACTTCGCGCGTGTTTTACGGCCACCTCCGGTCTCCGTTTTCACTACCGTCTGCGCCGGTGTGTAGCCCTTTATATTATCTATCACACGGTATCTTTCTTTCATTTGGGCTCATTTTCTACCTCTCGTTATATTGTTTCGAATATCGCTCGGCGGCACCGTGGCAATTTCATTCATAGAGATACATTAATACACATTTTCGTTATTTCTTAATTACGATATTTCTCTTCATTCCCCTTCTACTCTACTTCTCCTTACCTTTCTTTTTTCTTTTTTTCTTTTTTTCTTTTTTTATTTTTTGAGAGAGAGAGAGAGAGGAGAGATGAGAGAGATGATGTGAGTGCTGGGTCAGAGAGGAGAGAGGATAAGGATAGTTTTAGAATTTTACTTTAGCTGACATGTGATAATTAATAAAAAGGGGCTGCGGTACAAAGTGTCACACTTCAAGGGGCTGATCCACATGGGAAAAAATATGAGGTGCTTTGTCACATGAAGTTTTTGCTTTTGGGGCATGGACACATTTTTTCCCAAGTTTTTAATATATAGTAACATGGATACGTGTTTTAACAGTTAATCAAAACCACGGTTAGCAATTTGAATGATCTGAGGGACCTATTAGCAAATTCGATATTTGAGGGACTAATTCAAGTTGTTCAAGACAAGGAACCAACACCGAAATTACCCTTTCTGATATTACAAATATAATAATGTTACGTTCTCAGAGGTTCTATACTTTTTTTTGGTTGGCACTAGGGGCACACCCCCAACCACATCCCAAATCACACCCCCTCTCTTATATGCTACAGTACACCGGCCCCATATAAGATTTTAAAATTTTAAAATCTCATATGAGTCCCGGTGCACTGTAATATATGAGAGAGGGAGTGTGGTTTGGGATGTGGTTGGGGGTTTGTCCCTATCATTTTCCTTTTTTTTTAGGGAGGCTTTAATTGTGGCGGGACTCGGTACATCTTACCAAACATGCTATGAACATAAAATATCAAGATGAACGCACAAAACAGAACTGAGAATGACGATGCTCTACTGAGCCGGTTAAATTTTCTATAACTTACGTAAAACGTAAAACTTTAATCAATTTACATTAGCAACGAATTCCCGTGACAGGAAATATTGCGCTTAATTGGCCTCTGCAGTTATTAGCCATGTTATGTATGATGCATCCATAAACCCCAATAAAGAACTCCCTCTCTTTCATCTTCACCTAAAAATATTTGCATCCGGTAACCATTCTCGCTATAGGAGAGAGCATTATGGCTGCTTTGGGGTTGGTCTCAAATAGCAAAATTGATCCTTCAGATATCTGCTTCACTTAAGTTGCTGAACTTCTGAATGCAAAAGAACAACAATACGATCGTCGTATACAGTAAGTTAGTGAAAACTTGGTAGCCCATACCGTCTCCCGAGCTCCTGCTAGGATCTGAATATCTCCCTCTTAATCTCCAATATCTGTGAACATTTAAGA
The DNA here is from genome assembly GCF_001876935.1 of Asparagus officinalis. NCBI lineage: Eukaryota > Viridiplantae > Streptophyta > Magnoliopsida > Asparagales > Asparagaceae > Asparagus > Asparagus officinalis. The sequence goes on along the minus strand of NC_033795.1, from coordinate 1,854,020 downwards.
TGAAAAAACTCAGTAGGAGAGGTTGTCAAGATAGCTACGCCCGTGGATTCATCACCCCAAAACCCCAGACGAAGGACAACTGGAACTACATGATAGAAAACATAAAAAGTGATCGCAGATAGTGCTCGTGAAGAAGGTGTTTACACAACATTCTTTGGAAAATAGGACAACATGCACCAACTTAGGAGAAAGAGTAAGATTATAAGTTACAGGGCGAGAAGTAGATAATGACCTCCATGAACTTGGTTGAGAGCAACTAGGAAGGATAACGATGATAGTGGTTAACTTAATGGAGGAGAAACCATTAACAGAACTGGATGGAAGAATATGAGTCATACAGCCAATCTCCAATATTTCAGATGAAGGCTTGTTGTTAGTGTGATATAGTAGTATGACGAGAAAATAGGACTAGTCTCGACTTACCTGAAAAAAAATTCTAGGAAACTTCTTCGGTAATAGCTTCTTGGTCTACTAGTACCTCCTTAAGGGAAAGAACATCATCACGTGGGTGAGCCTCTTCTATAACAACTTCTATTTCGTCGCCGATCAGGTTTCCGACTGAAACGGATGCAGAAGCTTGAATTCCTACCTGTAAAGAGACTAGCAGTGAAGACAAAAGGGCACAGAACATACATCTGCACAAACACAAAGATGCACTGTGGAAGAAGACAGGTTACAGCTATTGACGTGCAAAAATATTTACACATTCTCACTTGTAGTTTGCGCTTTGCTCACTGAACACTATTTAGTATTACCAAAAAAACTGCTGCTTTTGATAAGCGTTTATATACACACACATATTGCCATATTAGTAGCTGAGAAACTTCTTCCTGTATCAATAGAAGGGCTAATTGCAGATATACTCCATGTACTATGGCTAGCCACTTTGGTATACACCCTAAACATTTTTTTTAATCACTTAACACCCCAGAATCTCAGTTAGAAGCACTTTCCCCCTCAATTTAGAGGAGAATTTAGCTTTTTCCAAATTAAACTGACGACAAGAAGTAATTCATCATCATGTGATTCCAATGTGTCTCAACCAAACTACATAAATAATATTGTCTGGTGTGTAAGCGCAATAAAATAATTTAGGCAGTATACACGGCTACACCGTCATAGCATAGGAGGGGGTATTTGCAATTCAACCTAAGGCAATCATAAGTTATGAATGATACTCTTCAAAAGTTTCAGTAACTAGTGAAAAGCACACCACTATAAGGAATATCCCACATTATTATTAAAGTAATGAGCATTTAGTTGCATAAGGAGGCGAAAGCACCATTCCTCAGGGTCAAGGTAGGAGAGTGTTATGTCTGGCGTCAGACATTTACCTCAACTAGAAGTATGGCTGCCACCCTATCTTTGATGAACCTGAGTATTAAAGCACGGAACTTTCTTCCCCTCGTCTGTCTTCTCAAATACTCCAGTAACCAGTATCTTAGATTGCTATTATAAAGCCTCCTAGCAAATTTAACATGCATGTTAACTAGGCATGTTATTCCCTCTAACTCGCCTGACGAAAATGGAAGAGGCTCGTTTCTAAGAAAAGCCTTGATCTGAAAGCAGAGTAATTTCAAGTTAAAAAAACACCAAGAGATGTAATTAAGTACCAAAAAAGAAACTACAAGCAGTACGAAAACATTTAAAAAATTTGTAGCAAAAACAAGAGGCAACACGAAGTTGTAGCTCTAAGCACTACGCATGTAATAGTCCTAATTCTGTTCCATAGGAAGTTAATTAGTTCTTTTTAATAAGCTTCTTCAGATCCGAGCAATACATAACTAATCCAGGAATAGCATGTCAGAAAAAAATTACAGAGCCCTCTGGCTTAAAAGGGAAAGTAAAAGGAAATGTATAAGCCTGATCTATCCTTGTCCTAGCCCCTAAGTAATCCAGGTTCAGTGTGAAACTCAATATTCCAAAAAATTGACAAAACATACCTAGAAATATAGAATTAAACTATTTCACCTTATCGTCACCTCTCATTACTCTATTTGAAAGGGTAAATGGACATAAGGGTTGCCTGCACAAATCGGAAGAATATTCTGCAACCTAGAGCAAATCCGAATAATACTTTTCAACCTAGAGCTGAGAATAGACTTGGGTCATATCCCAAAGGACTCAAACCAGAGACTCTTTGATGCAAAAGGAGAAGGGTAATAACCCAGCTCAAGAATGGAGGCACAAAGTAGAAATCTACAGCTGAAAAGCCCTTCGGAACATCGCTCTTGTTACTCACAGACAATCGAGTTAAGGGATTAGTGAACATCAAAAGAGTTATCCTCAGGAACCTCTTTACTAGCTTGTGTTGTACTTTGGTAGAATGATAAATCATTCTGCAAGTCTTTCATTGTTCTTTCTATAAGACCAACAATCATGGGGGGAAATGCTTTCAAAAACAAAACAAATAGGAAAGGAAACATGAGCACTTCTAAATTCTAATGACATTTGATTCAGAAATCTACTTTTCCCTGTTCTTATACCAAGTTGGTACACAGTTCATACAAAGAATGAACTTACAAAGTAGTGGATATCTAATAATGGCCCAAGCATATTCTTACCATAAATTTTACTAGAATGTTTCAAGTATTTAATATGACTGAGAGAACATACCTGATAGTGGGCTAGAAGATCAACATATCTACGGATAGGAGAAGTGAATTGTACATATGAGAGAACATACCTGATAGTGGGCTAGAAGATCAACATATCTACGGATAGGAGAAGTGAATTGTACATAACCAGGAACACCAAGAATATCTACGGATAGGAGAAGTGAATTGTACATAACCAGGAACACCAAGAACGCCGTGACGAATCGGTTTCTTAAAATCCATCTCTGCTGCACGCATAATTCTAACGAAAGCAGCACTCCTGACAGGTCCTTCCGGGAGATGGGAAAATGCTGATGATGATATATTTGACTGGGGTTGCCCCCTGTATGGTAAAGGAATATTGTTGTGTGAACCAAATGTGGCTACAACTTCCCCACACAGTATCATCATTTCAGAAACAAGTCGCATTGCAAGGTCTGATTGGTCTTCCACATACAAATTGATGGAAGGTTCAGGATCATCAGCATTGACCACCTTGATGCGTGGCTCAATTGTAGTTGTGTCGATCGCACCCTGCGTATACATTTTGTAAATTATCTCAAAGAAATTATAGGCATTATCACAATAGATCCAAAAGGTAAGTGAATTCTTTGGTCTATTGAACTTCTAACTACAGCATTCTCCAGTGGCAAGGATTGAGCAGACATGTGCATTTCACAAATGCATGAAATGGAGATAATGCACCGGATCTTTGCAAACTGGGATGGTTATGATAGTGGCAAAATGGAATTTCCTCCTTTGACATATACAAATTTCATTAAAAACAAGAGGGCTGAAACATGCATTTCAGTATTCCATCTACCCATCACACAATTCCATCAACCATAAAATTCTTACACAAATATCTGGAGGGTTGAGAAGATAATAAGTCACCCACATATTGAATTCACAATAATTGCATGTCCCATTTAGCCAGTCCAAATAAAGTGGTTGATCCATCTGAGGTGTCATCTTAGAGTCATGCTAATAACTTACTACAGTTTATTTGGAGAAGATGATAGTGGTGGCAGTGCAGTGGCGGATCTAGAGCCTTTTTAGTGGTGGTTCAAAATATGTGTTAATTTTTTTGTTCGAACGATATCCCTTTGATGCAATGATACTATAAAAACGTCCTTGTAAAGTTACATAAAGTAAATCTATTACATACGATTAATGAATGTATAAATTTTCATCCTAAGTAAATTAACTAAATCATTTGACATTAGCATACAAGCTTGGACTTAAGACTCTATACTTATGTGAGAGAGAGGGATGATGTGATACTAATTTGTTGTTAATTTATCTTCTATATTAAAGAAGCTTTATTATGTGAATTGTGAAATGTATAGTTTTTATGGAGGTTGACAATCAAAACAAATGGTAGATATATATTTGAGGTGGGATTGCATAACTATTCTTAGAAGTCCCTCTTCATTTGCTCTCTTCTTCTTTCTCTGCTTTTGTTTTTTGTGTAATTTTCTATTAACAAGGTATTTATTTACAAATTTGCAAAATTTCAGGTGGTTCAAGTGAACCACTTTGAACCTGAATAGGTCCGCCACTGTGGCAGTGATATTCAAGTTCTTTTAGAGTACTAATTATTGTTAGCTTCTAACCTTGAACTGTGACAATAAGCATGAGACGGACACATGTGACTGCCAATTTTGGAAGGACTAACTGAAGCATAACAGTTTATCTCAAGACGATAGCAGTAACACACGCATCAATGTACCTCATCACAGTTATGCTGATAACTTTTCCATCAACAGATAAACTTTGAAACATAGCAATTGCAGAGTAACATAGAGAGACACAAGAGAACAATCAGGCTTCCAAAAAATTGTCTTTTGAGAAATAAACACAAGGAAAATATATTGATCGGATGAGTCTTTGAAAACTAAAAACACCAGAAGAATATTATCTTAGGCTGAGACAACAACCTGGCTACGGCGCCATTGTAATCGGAGCAATGCAGCTTCAGACAAGAGTCTAAGTTCAGCCTCCTCTTCCAGGTTCAAGTGAAGCAGCTCTGTTGCACTCTCATATGTCAACATGTAGGTTGGTCTGATGATGGAATTGTCTATGGTGTATTCTGCAATGCTATGTACTCCAAATATATGTAATTGGCCCTAACTTTGAATGAAAAAGAAGAAACAAGAGTGCATTTGAATGTAAATAGAAAGTCGTAAATCTAGAAGTTACCTGCCATCTTGATGGAGAGTGACGGACACAGTGACAGCCTTGCAGAGCTTCCCTTGCTGCAAGCTCATGGACTCCATAGCAAGCTTTTCAGGAAACATTGGAAAGGTAGCAGTAGGCAGAAAAATGGAAGTTCCTCTTCGCAATGCCTCCCTAAGTAAATATAATAAAACTTTCTCAACCACAGTATAAATTTATATAGCTGGTGATTTTTTTCTAAGAAAAAGTGAATAACCTGTCAACTATGCTTTGACGTTTAACCAAACATGTAGGATCTGCAACATGTATCCAAATCCTTATCCTACCATCCTGCAGCCTCATTGCACTCAATGCATCATCGAGCTGCATTATCAACCAAATACTGATGATGTGAGGCAGGTCTCTACTAGTGGAATAAATATATGAAGAAAACATCAAGATGAAAATTTTGTTAAAATCGAATCTACAATCCATTAATAATGCATTCTTATAATACCTCATCTGCTTCATCCACGTCAATTGCATAGACTTTCAAGAACGTAAGATCTTTCCTGCTAACCTACAAGGCAACTGATGTTGAACAAACTGACACGGAAGGAGAAGGAAAGAGAAAGTACGCACCATTAGTTACCTCATCAAGGTCAGCAGATTGCATCATAAGATCTTCAGCAGCTAAGAGGACTTCATCACTATGCTCAGTACGAATGTTGAACTTTAAAAGATCCAGATTAACATGTACAGGGAAATATCCAATATCTATAAGGAGATTCACTGCAGCAGCTGATGTCTTTAACAGTCCCATTGCTTTAAGTATCTATCACAGTGTCAATCAACAAAAAAAGTACTTTCAGCAATATAACAATATACATCAGCACCTGAAATTGTTACAAGAAAGGATATGCATCTAAAGATAATCGGCGTTTCTTTTTGTGAGTAAGCAGCAAACAAGTTAAACAAGTTACCCTCATTTATAAAGAATATAAACAATATACATGGGAGATAGAAATTAAAGATTGATAGCTAAATATCAACTTATGATTTGACACAAAAAATAATGTAGTGACATGCATGTGAAGGAATAGAGTCATCTTACTATTTATCTGCTTTTGTGGTTGAGACACTACATGAAATTGAATTAAAATAAGAAATCATAAGAAACCACACAGAAGTTATTGAAAATTGTTACTAACTACTATATAGTCTGATCCTACACAAAAAAATACAAGGGGGGAAAAGAGGAGGAATAGAAAGCTAGCTAGCAATACATAAATTAAATATCTCAAATATAATGACTTAACCGATAATATATCATATTATATATATAATATATATATTATATATATATATATATAATATATATTATACACACACACCGACACACACACACACACACACACACACACACACACACACACGTTACATCACCCACACACCACACACACACACATACACACTAGCATACATATACAATACATCAATTAAATATCATCAAATATAATTGAAACCTAACCGTATATATATAATATATATATTATAATATTATATATATATATATAATATATATATATATGTGTGTTGTGTGTGTGTGTTGTGTGTGTGTGGTGTGTGTGTGTGTGAAAAACTTGTGTCAACTTAAGCGGATAGGGATAGTATGTCACCCAAAGTTATTTTAAAACACTTCTATTGAGCCTAGGTCCTTTGTACTATATGAAAATTGTGTTTTTATATTAATAAATGTGTGAGCTAGGAACTTTGCGTGGAACATCACTTAAGTTGGATAGAATGTCTTGCTCTCTCGCTCTCTCGTCTCTCTATATATATATTATCTCTCTCTTCTCTCTCTCTCTATTATATATATATATATATTATTTATATATATATACTTATATATAGAGAGAGGAGGAGAGCAGAGACGAGAGAGAGAGACGAGAACGGGAGGTGACGCTGGCAGCGTAGGAAATTCCTACGTGCAGTGATATGACATGTGAGCCCCTCTCAGTCACATCGATGTGGGGCTCACATGCATTTACACTTGCAGCGTAGGAAATTTCTACGCTGCCAGCTCACCTCCGTTTTCTCATAATATAATATATATATTATTATATATTATTATATTATATATTATATATATTATATATATACGAGCACACGTACACGCGGCTACATGTACACACCCACGTACACAACAACCCACACCAGTACACGTACATGCGCGCGCGCACACACACAGACACACACACACAGACATACATACATACATACATATATACATACATACATAAATTAAATATCTCAAATATAAATGAACCTAACCTGTATACACACACACATACGTATGTATATATGTATATATGTACATACATATGTATGTATGTGTGTGTGTGTTACTTCATATATGAAGAGTCAGAATAATTACGTTTCCAGCAGTTTTCTTTTGTTCTTCATTCTCACATGCATCCACGGCATAAGCTTCAAGAGATTTTACCCACCGCTCGATGCTCTCTTCTGACGTCCATGAACTTTTAGGAGGCTTGGAGTGCACAGGCTTTGCCTTCGCAGATTTCAGTAACCCAACAAACTCTTGTAGTTCCTTCTCAGATTCCTCTTTAACCCGCTTCCGATGGGAAAGTTCTTCCACCTGCCACGACATTGAAAAATTGTTCATTTGCTCTAACACTAAATAAATTTTGAGATGTGTGGCAGACAACTATTTCTATGTTAAGAAAATTAGAAATTTCGTAACCAAAAGATGGGTGGCATATAGAAGTCCTATGGCTGTTTCCTAGATGATATGGAAATGACCTGAACAACAGGTCGAGGCTCATAAGCAGTGTGAGATCCCTTGCGCTCAATTTCATTAAAATAAATGTCATCTTTTGATAGCAAGAGGTGGGTACAGTAGCTCTCCAGAGACTCGCTGCTACCGTAAATAATCTGATGAAACAATAAACAATGAAAAGAAGAAGCAGTTTTTTTTCAAAATTTCAAATTCAGTAGCATAACTTAACAGACAAGGGAAAGTTTGTGCTAAATTGTACCTCTGCTAATTCTTCAACAGTTACTTGCTTTTTATTCTCCAAAAGTTCTGCCCAAGCATACTCTAGCATCGTAGGGTCCTTTCAGAAACCATCACAATAATTTAAATATTTGCATTCAAAGAACTATAAAATCGACAATCACATATATTGCCACCTACCAAGAGATCCTGAGCTTTATGAATAAATGCAGGAATATCCGTGTGATCAAAATCTTCAATACCAGGTACTATATATGTAACTTGCTGAGGCTTTATGGAGGAGACAGTGCCATTCTGTGTTGCATAAGGAAAATATTGGAGACATACAATCAGACAGAATGGCTCAAAGAAGTTGAAATCATAGACCATGATAAATAGAAAATATTTACATAAAATAAAATAAACACCTAACGACCATTTCAACAAGCCGCAGTGGTTATTTCTGTTAAAACCTGATCGTACACCATCCAGTTTTTCTTTCCATCAGGCTTCTGGGTTACTGCTAGCAACAATTTTTGTGGATCTTTTCGAAATTCAAGCAATAACCCTTTCTGGAGAACCCTCTTGCCTAGTTTTACTTCAGATAGCTCCTTACTGGCAGGAAATCCCACTCTGCAAAATTTTATAAATTAGTAGCAATATCTGGAACAGATATTTCATGATCAAATATAAATATTATATACCCAAAGAAATGTGTAAAGTGAGATCGATTTGATATATGGTATCATCTTCAAATTACAACTAGAATAATATGCTAAGAAAATGTTTTAATATTACTTATCAACTGAGATTATGCATAATGACTTAAACCTCACACAGTCCTTAAGTATATGTGCAACAGGTAAAATGAAGAATATGCCAAACTTAAGCATTTATTGTCTAGAATTTTCTATCACGTCATATATGAAGAAAAAAAAGAGTTCAAGAATTCAGCCAGAATCATATGCTTTCAAAATTACCAGTCCAAAAAAAAAAAAACAATTCCTTACTTCAGTCATAAATTTATGAAATCTCAAGGGAAGAACCAAAAAGGATACTACATTCCTCCATTAATAATAATTTAAGTAGCTTAAAACCTCAAAACCAACCATGTTTCAAACTGTTAGCAATCTCATCACATATACTTTCAAAATTACCAGTCACTGTTTTCGTTACTGCTAAAGTCCTTGTTGCTCCTTAGATACACAAACTTTACACCTCCCGCAACCTTAAGAAGATCAACATTTTGCATGGATTAGCTTATGTCTAAGATTAGTTGAGCCAAGCCTTATTTTATGGACAAAGACTGGTATTTTAGAAAGAGAAAACTAAATCTTCTAAGCAGAGACTCATTTTTCAGCTCATCACGCCCTTCACGACCTCTTAACTCCAGCACCCACTACTAGGGTCTGTGTGGCATGAGGAAACAGCAGCAAAAAAAAAACAGCGGACACACTTTTTTTATTAGTTTTTTTGGAAAAGGAAACTTAGCATCACAAAGATTCCAATAAGTGCTATATGCCGCATAGAACAATCTCTACTTTTCATGTGAAAAAGGAAGAAAAATAGTGAAACCCTAGCTTCCATATAATAAAAGCACACCTCACACCTACCAACAGTCACCAATACATGCAACATTAGTCGTAACTTGAAATTTCTAATTTCTCTCCAGTTTTCCTAGAAACAAACTGCTCGACTACAATCAATATAGAGCAGAAGCTTCTGTCATTCAGCGCTGCCCCTATCATTCTTGATTCGCATGTACTTTGTATGCATCGGTCTACCATGCCCGTATCTGTGTTGCTTGCTTTCTTATTTGAAACCAAAATATTGTATCAATAGTTTCTATAAAAACCAGAGCGTACTCGAGAATTGTTGTTTCAGCGGTCTCTGCGAATTTCACCGCTAAGCACAGCGGACTTTTGTGGGCTACTAAATTAGAATATTTCCCAACAATCGTTTCATTCACTCAACACTTGGATAATCTCGCAGAGTTACACTTTGCTGTACGTTCTAATAACAGCCCAGTACCTAAATAAATTGCACCTTAGAATAAACAGTCGCACTGATCACAGAATTTTTTTTCCCCCGCCAATTTTTCAGTGATGGGTTACCAACGCGAAGAAAATGAAACAAACTCTCGTGAATACCAGATTTGGGATTAAGAAAAAGAGAAAATAATAGCAAGATTACTTATTTAACGCCCGAAGCCGCTTTCGAGAACGGATTGATTCCAGCTCCTCCATAACCGACTCAACGAGGCTGTGAATTTGGCGAGGCGACGACCTCAATCGAAGGCTGAAACCGCTGCAGCGAGATCTCGAAAGGGGAGGGCTCCAGATTCCGAGGCCCGGAGACCGGATATGAGAAGGGCGGCGATGGGCGAAGAACCGATGGCAGATGAAGCCGCAGAGGGGAGGGGAGCAGAGGCCGGTCACCGCTCTGCTCGCCATCGGTGAGTTCATGAGAGAGGGAGAAACTATTAGGGTTTAAGCTGCAAAACCACCAGGGCTTTGGATGGAGCTCTGAGGGCGAGAGAACATGGAGGAGGAGATGATAAAGGCATTTCAGCGGGGAGAATTACGGGCCTGACCAAATTGACCGATACTGGGCCAGCTTGAGGCCTATTTAACTTAGCAATGGGCCTAAGGGTTATGCCTCAAAGAGGAAGGAATGGTGTTCAATGCGTGCAGTTGCATTTATGGCCCACTTTTAGAGCTAACCCATGCCTCAAAAACCTTGAGTAGGAGATGGGCTTCAACATGGGCCATTTCTAAGAGTTGCATTTTCCCAAGTTTTGCCTTCGTTTGACATTATTTTCTCTCATTGTCCATTTTTATCCAAACCTCTCTCATATTTATTGTCTTTTTCCATGGCTAAATGAATCCAACAAAACTACTCGTAATATATATTTTTAATTATAAAACCTAAAAGGGTGAGAACTCCAAACAATAATTTTGTCAATGGATATTTTATTTTTATAAATGATACTTGCATAAATTTTCTTGATCATTATAGAAAAGTGTACGAGGTTGAAATTACTTAATCGCATCTTTTACATGTTGTTAAGGGTGCAAAAAATATCTTGAAGAAATATAAGTATCCGTTAGGATACATACATGGTTAGTAGAATCTATAACCGAAAGGATATGGTAAGGAATATAGATATGTATTAAAATATTCGGATCGGTATATGAAATATTCGAATATATGTCGGTCATACGGTCACAATAGTTTATATCCTTCTATTAATGGATTTTGAAGTTAATTTTGATGATCAAGATATCTAATCTTAGCTTTTCAAGTATAACAAACATATTAATGAACTCTCGTGTAACGTATGGACTATACTTTTTCAATATTGTCTTGTTTTTTCATATCTGTTTTGTATTCTCATGTCTACCCGCTTACATATTCACATGCATATTTGTATCTGTATCTGATTATAGTAGGTATGGATATGAATTTTTCTTTTTGAGACGTATTTGTATCCATATCCGGACCGTTTGCACCCCTACTATACACGAGATAAGTTTAGACCTCTTCTTAACATGTAAAAAGACAAAAGAAGAAGAAGAAAAAAAATGTAAATCGAAATTAGAATATCGCATTGAACGGATGCAAAAATTTGAAAGACAAGCAACATAAGAAAGTCGGATGATTTTTTTTTTTTGAAGTCCTAGAATTCCTTTACTAGGCATCTTCACTACCTTGATCCCCTGCCTTGTAGACTAGAAGTTGTTCTGCAGGGGGGTAAAACGGTTATGTTTAGCTAATCACACTAATTCTTTCATTATCAACTGATCTTGTTCAGTACTACTAATGACTCTAAGGTGTGCACAAGTTTCACAAGAGTAGTAGTACTAGTGTTATGCACAAAGCAGTGGCTGTTGAGGGCCACCGTGTTTGTGGCTTTGATTACAGTGATCAGATTATTACATTCGATTTGATCAATAGGCAATGGAGTCGTACGTGTTTCACTTCCTCAAGGTGAACAATGTTTGTTTTATGTCGTGAAGGTTGAAGATGAGCAAGCCGAGGTCGATGATGATGGGGACGTACGGATTGTTTCCATAAGGTACGTAGATGGTTTGTTGGGAGGAGAGGGCGGAGTAGGTGGAGATGACAGGAGGAGGAAAGGAGGGAGCTCTTTTGTTGATGTTAACGGGGCGTTTTCGATGAGGACGAGGGAGGTTGTGTTTCAGGGTTGGAGGCCGGAGATTTTACCGGAGGCTGCGGATTGCAGAGTGCCGAATGGGAAATGGATATGAAAGATTAAAGCTTTTGGCTCTGTTGAAGAAATTAAACAAGATGTTTTTTCTGTGTTATCTTATAGCTGTTTGTGAGTGACTGATATGCCGAGGACTCGATAGCTTAGTCTCCTTCGTTTAGAATTTTTTTTTTCTTTCTTTCTTTGGGGTGATTTTAGTCGATTTACTTAGTTTATTGAAGTTTTCAGGGAAACAATGAGATCATTTGGAAAATTTTGTGAAATGGAATGACTTCTTAAGATTTCAAGCTCCTGTATTAGCGTGTTGAAGCTTGGAACATGCTTGTACCCTGGACTCAACAACTATACATAGAGATTTCTCCAACAAAAAAAAGAGGAAAAACCTATACATAGAGTACAGACAAATCAAAGAATAAATTCAAATCTTGTGAAGGTAATTTTGGAAAATTGACGGCAACTGAAAAAAATGAATGCAAGTATTGTGCAGTTCGAAAGTTGTACACATGAATCAACTGATATAAATGGAGAATAGACACAACAACAATAAATGTAATATCGTCAAGGTATATGTCAACCGGAAAATCGATAGCTAAAGAACTTTATATCCCAGATCAGCAGGTTCCTTATATCTGAATTTGCCTGCAACAAAATAAAAACGTTCTCTTTCGGAATCAAAAGCATACTAATTGTTCAAAACTTTATCACTCACGACACTCCTTTACAAGTTAAAAAGTACATATTGATGTCAAGAAGTGGATACATACTCAAGATGATTCTAAGAATGTTTTCAGCAGCCATATGGTTGGACAGGATGCTTATACTCATGTAGCTGATCACCTACAGCTCCTTTTTGAAGTAGGGATACAACTCAAGTAACGGCACCATGAGCAGTGATTATTTACATTTACCCCATGGTAAAGCAAAACAAGCCCACCAGTGAACCTGTATACACACAATGAATAAATTGTGAGGAGAACATCGAGAACTAGGTGGAGATCTCAGATTGTTAAGCATGTTAGGATATGTGAAGCATGCCCTATACTTCAGAAGAGAGGAGGAACAAAGTTGGAACAGGATCGACGATGGAGAAGTTCAAGCAAAAACGACGAAGGAGACAGTTTTCTGCATCGCGGTCGACCGGCCATGGCGCGGCGGTCGACCGACGTCGTGCACAGCTGGGTGCACAGGCCAGGAGCTCGTCGCGGTCGACCGTCTGTGGCGCTGCGGTCGACCGCTCAAAGTCCAGAGAGCAGGCCAGAGTTCTGTCTTCGTCGCGGTCGACCGAGCATGTCGCTGCGGTGGACCGCCCAAAGTCCAGAGAGCTCGATCAGGAATAGGATTCGTCGCGGTCGACCGCACGTGGTGCTGCGGTCGACCGGAGTCGGGTTTTGGCCCAGATTCGTTTTTAACCTGTTTTGTTCTGTTTCCTTCTTTACTTGTTAAACCCTTAAGTCTATAAAAGGGTTGATTAGGGCATGATGTAAAAAAGATAAAAAATAGTGAATTTTTCTCCTGCGGCGGCCGTGGACGTAGTTTCTCACATTGAGAAGCGAACCACGTAAATCTTGTGTGTTTGAGATTGTTTGATTTTCTCTCTTCTCTCCTAAATCTCTATTTCCAAATCGCATCAGGGGGATTGTGCATCCCCAACAAGTGGTATCAGAGCGACCAGGTTCGGTGCGAACGATTTGAGGTCAGAGACAATGGGATCTGAGAAGGAAACATCCAAGATTGAGAAGTTTGATAGAACAAACTTCGGGTTCTGGAAGATGCAGATGGAGGACTACCTCTATCAGAAGGATTTATACCTACCATTGGGAGAGAAGCCGACGGATATGAAAGATGCGGATTGGAAGCTATTGGATCGAAAGGCCCTTGGAGCGATCAGGTTGACCTTGTCTAAATCAGTAGCGTTCAACATCAAGAATCAGAATACGACGGCGGATCTCATGGCGGCGTTGTCCAGTATGTATGAGCAGCCCTCTGCGGCGAATAAGGTACATCTCATTAAAAAGCTGTTTAATTTGAGGATGTCCGAGAGCCAGAAATTCAAGGAATACCTGAACGAGTTTAACGAGATCACGGATCAATTAAATTCGGTCAATATTCAGTTTGACGATGAAATCCAAGCCCTCTTGATACTTGGTCAATTGCCCGACAGCTGGAAGGGTACCGTTATCTCGATCAGCGGATCATGTGGCAAATCAAAACTGAAGTTTTCAGAGGTGGTGGACATGATTATGACTGAGGAAATAAGAAGACAAGAGGAAGGGATTTCTAATTCAGGGTCGGCGTTGAATCTTGAGGGCAGAGGAAGAAACAGAAACAGAAATAGAGGGAGTAGCCGAGGAAGATCTAACTCGAGGAACGGAAGGCCAAAGTCCAGGAACCGCAAGGGCAAGAAGGAGATCGATTGCTGGAATTGTGGCAAGTTTGGCCACTATGAGAATCAGTGCCGAGAACCCAAGAAGGATAAGGAAAACAAGACTGAAGCGAACGTGGCCTCAGGAGAATCAGATGATGCCCCAATCTGTTTGTTGGAGAGCAAAACTGAATCGTGGGTGCTGGATTCAGGAGCTTCGTTTCATGCTACCTCAAATAGAGATTTATTTGAGAACTACATTTCAGGAAACCTAGGAAAAGTCTATCTTGGTGATGATCAGCCTTGTGATATTGTTGGCAAAGGAGTCGTGCAAATCAAGCTCAATGGGTCTACATGGAAGCTGAGTGATGTGAGACATGTTCCTAGCTTGAGGAAAAATCTGATTTCCATAGGACAATTGGCGAAAGAGGGATACGTATCAACCTTTGCATGTGATACATGGAAGGTTACAAAGGGATCCATGGTTGTTGCCCGTGGTACGAAGACGGGATCTCTCTATATGACGATAGATGCACGAGGTTCCATTGCAGTGGCTGAAGGCAGTGAAGACCCAAATTTGTGGCACCAGAGGCTAGGTCACATGAGTAGCAAAGGCCTAAAGGTTATGCAATCGAACGGGAAGTTACCAGGTTTGAGATCGGCTGATATTGACCTATGTGAAAGCTGCATTCTAGGGAAACAAAAGAGAATAAGCTTCAAAAGGGTTGGCAGAACTCCTAAAGAAGAGAAGCTTGAGTTAGTTCACACAGATGTGTGGGGCCCAGCATCAGTTCCATCCACCGGCGGAAGGTTATATTTCGTGACCTTTATAGATGATCACTCGAGGAAGACTTGGGTCTATTTCATGAAACACAAATCAGAAGTGTTTGAAGTCTTCAAGCGATGGAAGGCTATGGTTGAGAACGAGACCGGTTTGAAGATCAAGAAGCTTCGTTCTGACAACGGCGGCGAGTATGAAGACTCAGAGTTCAAGAAGTTCTGTTATGACAGCGGCATTAGATTAGAGAGGACAGTGCCAGGTACACCCCAGCAGAATGGCGTAGCAGAACGCATGAACAGAACATTGACTGAGAGAGCCAGAAGTATGCGGTTACAAGCAGGTTTTCCAAAGCAATTCTGGGCAGAAGCAGTCAACACAGCTGCCTACTTGATCAACCGGGGACCATCAGTGCCTTTGGAGCACAAAATACCTGAAGAAGTATGGTGTGGAAAGCAGGTAAACCTTTCTCATCTGAGAGTATTTGGATGTGTTTCATATGTACATCTAAATGATCATGCTAGAAGCAAACTCGATCCTAAGTCCTTAAAATGTTTCTTTGTTGGCTATGGCGGCGATGAGTTTGGCTACAAGTTCTGGGATGAGCAGAACAATAAAATCATCAGAAGCAGGGATGTGGTCTTTAACGAATCAGTCCTCTACAAAGACCGTGATGCAGTTCAGCCCACTAGCTCGATGCAGAGTGATCCTACATATTTCGAGTCAGATTATGCCTCAGGTAGAGGCAATCCCGAAGCTAGTTCTGATGAAGAAGAAGAGATGATGGATGAGACCACTTCAGAGAGGGCAGATGAAGATGGAGAGACTGTTTCGCCCGTTAGAGAGTTGAGGCGGTCAGCTAGAGTTCCCAAGCCCAATCCTAAGTATCCATCACTACAGCCAAGAGCTCATCTTAATTACCTACTTTTGAGTGACGGTGGAGAGCCAGAAAGTTATGATGAGGCTCTTCGAGTGGATGATACGAGCAAGTGGGAGCTCGCCATGAAAGATGAAATAAAATCCTTTGACACCAATAATACATGGGAACTTGCGAAGCTACCAACGGGGAAAAAGACCTTGAGCAATAAATGGGTGTACAGAATCAAAGAGGAATATGATGGTTCCAAGAGATACAAGGCCAGATTGGTGGTTAAAGGATTTCAGCAGAGAGAAGGAGTTGATTACACAGAAATCTTCTCTCCAGTAGTCAAACTGACTACCATCAGAACAGTCCTGAGTATTATTGCAGCTGAAGATCTACATCTCGAGCAGCAATAAATGGGTGTACAGAATCAAAGAGGAATATGATGGTTCCAAGAGATACAAGGCCAGATTGGTGGTTAAAGGATTTCAACAGAGGGAAGGAGTTGATTACACAGATATCTTCTCTCCAGTAGTCAAACTGACTACCATCAGAACAGTCCTGAGTATTGTTGCAGCTGAAGATCTACATCTCGAGCAGCTAGATGTGAAGACAGCTTTCCTCCACGGTGACCTAGAGGAAGAGATATATATGCAGCAGCCAGAGGGGTTTACTCAGAAGGGAAAAGAGAAGATGGTATGCAGATTGAAGAAGAGCTTGTACGGCCTGAAACAAGCTCCAAGGCAATGGTACAAAAAGTTTGATGGATTCATGCACAGGAACGGTTATTCCAGATGCAATGCTGATCATTGCTGTTTTGTCAAAGAGTTTGACAAGAGTTACATCATCCTACTCCTATATGTCGACGACATGCTAGTAGCCGGTTCAGATATGACAGAGATCAAGAAACTGAAGAAGCAGCTGTCGAGTGAGTTCGACATGAAGGATCTAGGCGCAGCGAAGCAGATATTGGGAATGAAGATCAGTAGAGATAAACTCTTGGGCACACTACGACTATCTCAGGCCGAGTATATTCGACGGGTGCTTGAGAGATTCGGGATGAGTGGTGCTAAGGCCGTCAGCACACCGTTAGCTAGTCATTTCAGATTGACTAAGGAGCAGTGCCCCGAGACTGATGAAGAGAAAGATTACATGGCTAAGGTTCCTTATGCTTCAGCCATCGGAAGCCTTATGTACGCCATGGTATGCACGAGACCTGACATTGCCCATGCAGTGGGAGCTGTGAGCAGATTTATGTCAGATCCAGGAGAGCAGCACTGGGAAGCAGTGAAGTGGATTCTTAGATACCTGCGAGGTACGATAGATGACTGTTTATGCTTCAGAAGAGGCAAGTTAGTTCTGCAGGGTTTTGTTGATGCAGACTATGCTGGTGAGATAGACCAGAGAAGGAGCACTACAGGATATGTATTCACTTTGGGCTCTACAGCTATTAGTTGGGTTTCTCAGTTGCAGAAGATCGTTGCTTTATCAACGACAGAGGCTGAATATGTTGCTGTGACAGAGGCAAGCAAGGAGATGATATGGTTGCATGGTTTCTTGGAGGAGCTGGGACAGAAAAGTGAGAAGAGTGTCCTACATTGTGATAGCCAGAGCGCAATACATTTGGCAAAGAATCCC
Source organism: Asparagus officinalis (assembly GCF_001876935.1). Classification (NCBI taxonomy): domain Eukaryota; kingdom Viridiplantae; phylum Streptophyta; class Magnoliopsida; order Asparagales; family Asparagaceae; genus Asparagus; species Asparagus officinalis. The sequence continues at coordinate 1,836,379 of NC_033795.1, read as the reverse complement.
GCTTTTCATGCAAGGACCAAACACATACAGGTCCGCTACCACTTCATAAGATCAGCGTTGGACGAGGACATGTTGGAACTTGTGAAGATTCAAGGAAGCAAGAACCCAGCTGATATGCTTACCAAGGTTGTCACTACAGAGAAACTGAAGTTGTGTTCAACTTCAGTTGGCCTCAGCACTTGATGATATGGAGGCCGTCGCCGCAGAGAGAGCTGAAAGAGATTGATAGTTAGTCTCCAAGTGGATGGCGCGGCGGTCGACCGACGTCGTGCACAGCTGGGTGCACAGGCCAGGAGCTCATCGCGGTCGACCGAGCATGGCGCTGCGGTCGACCGGCAAAAGTCCAGAGAGCAAGCCCAGACTGCGGACAGCATCACGGTCGACCGCACATGGCGCTGCGGTCGACCGCCCAAAGTCCAGAGAGCTCGATCAGGAATAGGATTCGTCGCGGTCGACCGCACGTGGTGCGGCGGTCGACCGGAGTCGGGTTTTGGCCCAGTTTCGAATTTTAACCTGTTTTGTTCTGTTTCCTTTTTTATTGGTTAAACCCTTAAGTCTATAAAAGGGTTGATTAGGGCATGATGTAAAAAGACGAAAAATAGTGAATTTTTCTCCTGCGGCGGCCGTGAACGTAGTTTCTCACATTGAGAAGCGAACCACGTAAATCTTGTGTGTTTGAGATTGTTTGATTTTCTCTCTTCTCTCCTAAATCTCTATTTCCAAATCGCATCAGGGGGATTGTGCATCCCCAACAAAGCAAATGGAGATACTTACCATGCAATTAAAAGGGCAGAAGCTAAAATCCAATATATGTGCTGGTATACTGTATGCTTCTGTTTGATTGGGGTGGTAGAATATCTAAGAATCTTCTGTTGTTTAATCCATCCAAACTGAGGGCGAACCAAGAAGATGAATCCGAGAAGAAACCCAGATATGAATCCTCCAATATGAGCAAAGTTGTCCACTTGAGGAAAGAGCCCAAGAGCTAAGTTGATCACAATGATGAAGATGAGGATGAATAGTGCTGCAAACTGACAATAAGTTGAGATAATTCACTTGATACCGTCAACCTGAAGATTTAGTGGATGTTTGTAAGTAAATATGACAGTACCTTGTAAACATAGATTGACCAATTTGTGAGGAGTTCAGAGAGCATGCTCCCCAGTAGTCCAAAGAGTGCACCAGAAGCACCAACTGAGATATCATTTGGTTTGAGAAAGAGAGCAGACATCAAGCTCCCACCAAACCCAGAGATGGCATACAATAGACCGATTTTCGCTGAAAGCACAATAGTGATGCTCTTCATAAAGATCTAATTAATTGAAGTACAAGATGCAAGCTAACACAAAAGATAAGGCAAAGGTAGTCTGAGATGCCAAATAATAAATAATTAATAAAAATAGTGACAAAAGTTAAAGATTAAGAAGACCATTACTGAATGCTAGAAAGACCAAAATCTCTTTTGAAATCATTGATAAGATTAAGGAAAATCTCTTTTGAAATCATTGATAAGATTAAGGAGACATTTATTATGGAGAGCTCAAGTTCGTGAACCATTTCATGTATTGAAGAAACAAACTGAATGCCAGAAAGACAAGGATACTAGTAGGAAATCATGGTCTGATGCAAAAGTTAAAGATTAAGAAGGCCATTATTTTGAAGAGAAATTTCTCAAGTTCATTAACCGTTGCATGTATTGGGAAAACATATTGAACTCCAGCAAGGAGAAAAAAAATACTAGTTGGAAATCATGGACAGATGCATTAAGTATCCAACATCACTTTCCTTCAATGTATATATAGTTAACTTCATGTGGATCTTATATACCAGTTATGATTTTAAGATAAATGAAACATAGTGTAAAAGCAAGCAATGTATCAGGGTTACATTTAACTACAACCTGTTGGATTTAATCTAATAAATCTATTTGTGGGCACATATGATTAAATAAATGTGTATTGCTATCCTTCAGGATAACCCACTAAAGTGATCAATTAAGTTGGGTTAATGGGTATTTAAATATAATCATGGGGTTATATGTGCAGATACCAGGTTGTAATTGTGATTTATTGAGGGGCTAAATTATAAAAGTACAACATCTATAAATAAGGGGTTATGGTCCCTAACCTAGGGTTACACTCTAATTCTCTTCACCCCCATCTAGAAAGAGAAATTCGGATTTAGAGAAACCCTAAGGTTAGAAGATCATTAAAAACCCAAATCAAGATTTTTTCTATGGATTCAGGTATAAGCTTCCGCCCTTTTAGATTCTTGTTAATCTCTTCGAATTAATCATGGCTATATGGTTTTAGATCTCAAGTTTTGGTTTAGATCCAACAAGTGGTATCAGAGCCACCTTGATTAATTCTTAGGGATTTAAGTTTTATTGGGTTTTTTGATCTTAAATTTCTGGTTAAAGATTCAGTTTTGTTTTTTTTTTCGGATGAACAGTAACGAAAAGTTTTTCAGGTGAAAAGTAACTAAAAAATCGCCGGTGAACAGTAGCTTTTTAGAATTTTTTGGATTTTTCTTCGATTTTTCTTGGTCTGGATCTGATTTTGAAAAATAAAATCGAGGAATTTTTTTTTTGGTTTGTCGGCGGCGGTCAAACGAACCTCGCGTTCGTTCAATTTTAACCGAGCTTCGCGCTCAACGAACCTCGCGTTCGTTCTAAGGTGAACCTCGCGTTCAACTCAGGTGAGCGTCAAGCTCAATTTTAACGAACCTCGCGTTCGTTCTAAGGTGAACCTCGCGTTCAACTCAGGTGAGCGTCAAGCTCAATTTTAACGAACCTCGCGTTCGTTCTAAGGTGAACCTCGCGTTCAACTCAGGTGAGCGTCAAGCTCAATTTTGACGAACCTCGCGTTCGTGCTTCAGTCGAGCCTCGCGTTCGAACTTCAGACGAACCTCGCGTTCGTACTTCAGTTGAACCTCGCGTTCATTTTTTTTTTTAACGAACCTCGCGTTCGTTCCCAAGTTGAACCTCGCGTTCTTTTATCAAACGAACCTCGCGTTCGTTCATTTTCAGACGAACCTCGCGTTCGTGCTTAAGTGAGTCTCGTACTCAATACAGTCAAACCTCGCGTTCGAAGTTAAGCGAACTTCGTGTTCACTATGGTTAAGCCTCAGCTTTTCATGGGTCCACTTTGGTATACTTAATTTATTCAATTAAGTTATGGGCCCTAATTAAGCTGTGAGACCCCAATTAAGTTTTTAGAAATTCAGTTGATTTGAATTAAAACTTTTTAATTTAAATCTAATTTGGTTTTTTAATCAATTATTTAATTTAAATAATATGACACTAAGGAATTAAGGTTGTCTTTCACTCCAATTGATTAATTGAATCAAGAAGTTGTCAAAGTAACCTCTCTTGTGTAGATTGTTCATGAGGAATGTGAGATGTTTGTGTGTATGCTTTCGTGTAAATATTTAATCGGCCCAAAGGAAGGTTAATATTTATTTAGACTGTATACACATCTGCGATGATAAGCGTGTGACAATTATAAGGTTTACATGTGAATAATGAATCGATCCAAAGATAGTTTCATTATTTGACATGAGTTATTGTCAATGTTTGATCATTGCAACAAGGTATCACTTACAAGTTAATATTACTGTCCAAAGACTTGATATTAATGTTGTGCCCGATATCTTGGATGTGGATTGTCATTATTTGAATTTTATTGATTATGGTTATTGATGTGAGTATTTTTGTTTTATTTCAGCTAATGCATCTGCTGCAACAATTTCTGCTAACATCAACTCAATTCCCATGCTAAATGGGACAAACTTCAAGGTTTGGAAAGAGAACATATTAATTGTTCTTGGTTGTATGGATCTTGACTATGCAGTAAGAACTGAACAACCCCAACCTCTCAATGCGGAAAGCACTCCTGATGCAAAGAAGGAGCATGAGAAGTGGGAGCGTTCAAATCGTATGAGTCTTATGATCATTAAGCGCGGCGTTCCGGAAACCTTCAGGGGCATAGAATCCGAAGGGATTACTAAGGCTAAAGATTTCCTTGCCTAAATTGAGAAGCGTTTTACTAAAAACGATAAGGTAGAAACAAGCACGCTTTTAGCTCGCTTGATTTCGATGAAGTATAAGGGCAAGGGAAACATCAGGGAGTACATTATGGAAATGTCTCATATTGCTTCAAAACTTAAGGCACTTAAACTCGATCTTTGTGATGAGTTATTAGTGCATCTGGTTCTGTTGTCTCTTCCTGCACAGTTTAATCAATTTAAGGTCAGTTATAACTGTCAAAAGGAGAAATGGACTCTAAATGAGCTCATTTCATACTGTGTGCAAGAAGAAGACAGGTTGAAGCAAGATAAGACAGAAAGTGCTCATTTGGCCTATGCCTCTAAGGATAAGGGCAAGAAAAGGAAGAATAATAAGGAAGCTGCTAAAGGTCCAGTTGAGAAGAAACAACATAAGGATAATCGGGGTTGTTTCTTCTGTAAGAAGCCTGGACATGTAAAGAACGACTGTACAAAATATCACGCCTAGCGTGATAATAAGGGTACGTTCCTTGCCTTGGTCTGTTCTGAGGTTAATTTAGCTTCAGTACCTAGAAACACTTGATGGTTAGACTCTGGTGCTACTACTCACATAAGTGTTTCTATGCAGGGTTGCCTGAGCTACCGAAAGCCAAGTGATGTTGAAAGATACATTTTTGTGGGCGACGGACAATCGATAGATATGGAAGCAATTGGGCACTTTAGGTTGTTGTTAGGAACTGGTTCTTATTTGGACTTAAAAGATACTTTTGTAGTACCGTCTTTTAGACGGAATTTGATTTCAGTTTCTGTATTGGACAAATCAGGTTATTCTTGTTCATTTGGAAACAATCAATTCAGTTTATCTTTTAATTCAAATATTGTGGGAACCGGTTATTTGAGTACTTATGATAACCTATATTTGCTTGATACAATTACTTCTTATAATGAAACTTTGCATGCGGAATCACGTGGTACTAAGCATAAATTAAATAAGGAAAATTCAGCGTCATTATGGCATAAGCGCTTGGGTCATATCTCAAAAGGTAGAGTTGAGCGTCTTGTGTCTGATGGCATTTTGGATTCCCTTGATTTTTCGGACTTCAACGTATGTGTTGAATGTATCAAGGAAAAATAGACCAAAGTGAAGAGATTAGGTGCAAACAGATCTTCAGATGTCTTAGAATTGATACATACGGATATTTGTTAGCCATTCCCTACAGAATCCTGGAATGGTCAACAATATTTTATATCATTCATAGACGATTACTGACGTTATGGGTACCTATATCTTATTCATGAAAAATCTGAGTCTCTGGACATGTTCAAAGCCTATAAAGCTGAAGTTGAGAATCAACTCAACAGAAGAATTAAAACCGTTAGATCTGATCGTGGTGGTGAGTACTACGGTAGATATGATGGTTCAGGTGAACAACGTCCAGGACCATTTGCTAGATACCTAGAGGAATACGGTATCGTCCCACAGTACACCATGCCGGGTTCACCTAGCATGAATGGTGTAGCTGAAAGACGAAATAGGACTCTTAAGGATATGGTAAGAAGTATGATTGCTCATTCTTCTTTACCAGAGTCACTCTGGGGAGAAGCACTTAAGACAGCAGCTTACATTCTGAATAGAGTACCAAGTAAAGCAGTTGTTAAAACACCTTATGAGCTTTGGACTGGTCGAAAGCCTAGTTTAAAGCATTTACATATTTGGGGATGTCCAGCTGAGGCAAGACCTTATAGGCCAAATGAAAAGAAATTGGACTCCAAAACAGTTAGCAGCTACTTTATTGGATACTCTGAACGCTCTAGGGGCTATAAGTTTTATGATCCCACTATAGGGAATATTTTTGAGAAGGGAACAGCAACATTCTTTGAGGATGTTGAGTTTGGGGGGAGAAATAAGGTTAGAAACATTAGTTTTGAGGAGGAATTGGCTTCAGATCCAATCCATACAGCTACTTTTGACAATATTCAGGTTTATATACCTGTTGTTGCTCAAGAAGTAAATCTGGAACCTCAAGATGATAATGTTGAACAACTCCCTGTTCCAGAAGAACAAACTCAACAACCTCAAGAACCAGTGCCATTAAGGAGATCCACGAGAGAAAGGAGAAATGCTATTTCGGATGATTACATTGTATTTCTTCAAGAACATGAGGAAAGTAGTGGAATGTTAGAAGATGATCCAATCAATTTTTCTCAGGCCATGAAAAGTTCTAACTCTCAAAAGTGGATTGATGCCATGAATGAAGAGTATAAGTCTATGCAAGACAATAAGGTTTGGGAACTTGTCCCATTACCAGAAGGTGCAAAACCAATTGGTTGTAAATGGATTTTTAAAACCAAACGAGATGCAAACGGTAATGTGGAGAGGTATAATGCATGTCTTGTGGCTAAAGGCTATACTCAAAAGGAAGGCATTGATTATACAGAGACTTTTTCTCCGGTTTTATCGAAAGACTCTTTAAGAATAATCATGGTACTTGTTGCTCATTATGATCTTGAGTTACATCAGATGGATGTTAAGACTGCATTTCTTAATGGAGACATTAATGAGATGATTTATATGGTGCAACCAGAAAAGTTTGTGTCAGGAGACCCAAAGAATATGGTTTGCAAATTAAGGAAATCCATCTATGGACTCAAGCAAGCTCCTCGTCAATGGTATCATAAGTTTCAACAAATAGTTATCTCGTTCGGTTTTAAGATGAACATTGTTGATGACTGTGTATATCACAAGTTCAGTGGGAGTAAGTATATTTTTCTGGTTCTGTATGTGGATGACATCTTGCTTGCCACTAATGATATAGGCATGTTGCACGAAACCAAGAGATTTCTATCAAAGAATTTTGAGATGAAAGATCTTGGGGACGCCTCTTTTATATTAGGGATCCAGATACATCGAGATCGCTCTCGGGGTATTCTTGGATTATCACAAAAGAGCTATATCGATAAGGTACTTAAAAGGTTTGGCATGCAAGATTGCAGACCAGGTGACACCCCTGTTGCTAAAGGAGACAAGTTTAGTCTCAATCAGTGCCCTAAAGGTAACCTTGAAATTCAGGAAATGCAGAAGATTCCTTATGCTTCGGCTGTAGGAAGTCTAATGTATGCTCAGGTATGTACGCGTCCGGATATTGCGTACATTGTTGGGATGTTAGGCAGATACTTAAGCAACCCTGGTATGGATCATTGGATAGCAGTCAAAAGGGTTATGAGGTATCTTCAGAAAACAAAAGATTACATGCTCACATACAGAAAATCAGAGAAATTAGAGGTCATTGGGTATTCGGACTCTGATTTTGCTGGATGCCAAGATAGCAGGAAGTCTACATCAGGCTACATTTATATGTTAGCAGGAGGAGCTATATCATGGAAAAGTGTCAAACAAACACTAGTAGCTTCCTCCACTATGGCAGCAGAATTTGTAGCTTGCTATGAGGCATCCAATCAGGGAATATGGCTGCGAAATTTTGTCACGGGACTGCGCATTTTGGAAAATGTTGAAAGACCACTAAGGTTATATTATGACAATAAATCTACAGTAATGTATTCCAATAACAACAGGAACTCAACTAAGTCAAAACATATTGACATTAAGTTCCTGGTTGTGAAAGAAAGGGTACAGAGTGGACAGATATCCATAGAGCACATTGGGACAAACTCCATGATAGCTGATCCTCTTACTAAGGGATTACCACCTAAGGTCTTTCATGAGCATACTGCTCATATGTGTGTGGTATTATTTGAGGATATTATATTTTAGTGTGAGTTTGTAATTGTGGTGCTTTATGTTTGGTTGTATTGTCTGATCAGAATAAAGTATTCAGTTAAGACACTCTGTTACATTATGTTTGGTTTTGACCTCACTAAGGAGGACCAGTTGAAAATAGACATGTACTGATCACATTGCATGTAATTTTCATGCTGCACATCCATGATTGATCTATGTCGTTTGATTGTATTGGTATATGTGACCATTGATGGGTCGAGTCACGATAAATGTGACGAAGGCCGCTTTGATCCTATATTGATATAGTCAATGGACGAGATTGGACGAGATTACCTTTTCAGTGATAGCAATTTTTGAGCTCATAAGGTTATACACAATTTAAGGAATCATATGGTACCCAAGTGGGAGATTGTTGGATTTAATCTAATAAATCTATTTGTGGGCACATATGATTAAATAAATGTGTATTGCTATCCTTCAGGATAACCCACTAAAATGATCAATTAAGTTAGGTTAATGGGTATTTAAATATAATTATGGGGTTATATGTGCAGATACCAGGTTGTAATTGTGATTTATTGAGGGGCTAAATTACAAAAGTACAACATCTATAAATAAGGGGTTATGGTCCCTAACCTAGGGTTACACTCTCTAATTCTCTTCACCCCCATCTAGAAAGAGAAATTCGGATTTAGAGAAACCCTAAAGTTAGAAGATCATTAAAAACCCAAATCAAGATTTCTTCTATGGATTCAGGTATAAGCTTCCGCCCTTTTAGATTCTTGTTAATCTCTTCGAATTAATCATGGCTATATGGTTTTAGATCTCAAGTTTTGGTTTAGATCCAACACAACCTGGATAAGATCCTCTGCAACACAAATAACAAGCTGAGGTTAGCCAAACAACACGGGCAAGAAAATAAGTTTGAGTACAGAAAACTCGAAAAAGTTTGAGGAATATAAGATTGGGTAAGGAATTTGATCTAAAAGTTCCATTCTCATAGCAAAAGCACCTATAACAAAGCAATAATCATATCTACCAGACATGCGGCCCGAAATGGTTGATGACATGAAGAGATATGCTTGTGAATTAGATAAAAAAAAATCTCAACAGTAAAAAATATTAATTATAAATCGAATTGCAATATGCTCACCCATGAAGCAATCCAAAATTAGTCTGTTAACATCATAGAATAATTCACTCTTCCTTTCCAATCTTGATGAAAAACAGCTGACGTCTAAAGACTCTGATCCTTTCTTCAACTTATATGAAAGGCAATTTACTTATCCCTTTGTATGAAAACAGCAAGAACATAAACTCAAATTTAACACATATCAAAAGTATTCACACCCACCTAACTTGGTTTTCCAACTCTAAAATCTGTGTGCAAGCTTTCCCTAAA
>NC_033795.1:1796218-1827201 GCF_001876935.1 Asparagus officinalis | reverse complement strand
AAAGAAACACCCAGCAATTAAGTGAAAATTTGTTGATTTGCAACTAAGGCTGGAAAGAAAAAAGGGCAAGAGGGGTGCAAGTTCAGCTGTTCAGTAGTTCCTCTTTTCTCTATGGTAAGAGGGATTGGAGATACGACATATCCAATAAGTTACTCTATTGCATTGGAGCAGCACTCTGAGTTTGATCATAAAAGGCTAAATAATGCTAGTGATTAAGATGAGAGTTGTAATTGCCACATACCAAATCCAAATTCTTGTTCAAGGCGAATTCCGATAAATAGAAGGCTCAACATATTGGCAAGTATATGGATAAGCCCAGCATGTAGCCAATTGCAAGTGATCAGGCGCCATCCTTGGTGCCCATGAACCACTTCAGTCACATCTAGAGCCCCCATCTTCTCTAGCCTGGAAGGTCAGATGCAATAAATTTATTTAGTACTCTGAGCATCCAAAATTAATACACGAACACTGTAAGGTCCATTTTAAGTATAGAGCACCCATAAATAGTCAAAATTGGCCTTTGCTCAGGGAAATATTGACCAAATTAATCCCATGTCAAATTTTTGCACAACATATAAATGCATAAATTATGAAAGAATTATAATTAGACATTATTAGATTGCAGAGTTTCAATAGAAATCAAAATATGAGCAAGAAGAAATTTTGTATATTCATACAAACTTCATCCTTACAGTAATGGCTTCATATCAACGTTAAGGTTTTATTCATGACTTTTCCCTATAGCCAACATACTTACCAGTTCACAACCACATAAACATAAATATGTGGTATTGAACACTTGATAACAGATTTATAGGAAAAAAAACAATAATCATAAATTTAAATAATATTTACATTGAAGCAAGTAACAAAGTATTTTACTGAAGGCTTTATTCATGAGGACATCCATACAGGTACACAGCCACAAAAATTACATAAATGTGTAATACTGAACGCTCGAGTAAGATATTTTTAGTAAAAATAGTAAATTAAAATAGAAACTTGCATTAAAGTAAATAACAAAGTACTTACGTGTGAGGTGAAGGTCCTAACATCATATTCTGGCTCCTAGGCTGAAAGGCAAACCTCCCTAGAAATGGAGCGAAACACGAACCATAATTCCTTGGACAGTTATTAATGTACATTGTGATCATGAAAATTACAATATTTGCCACTACAAAAATGGGAATCAGCCATGGGGTCTGTTGATAATAGTGTATTGTAGTGGGTTTTAGTCCCACATTGCTTGGGAGAACAAACCTCACACTCCTCTACTTGTATAAATATATGTGCACACTCAATATTCAATTCAAGGGAAATTTACCCAAGATTCTCTCTCTCTCTCTTACTTTAACATGGTATCAGAGCTAGGGCTATTTCCCTTTCAATAAAATTTTTAACGCTTTTGCGTTCTTTTGCCAAATCTTGGCCTTATTGCTTTGCAGCCGTTTAATGTTTTATTTTTTTTATTTTTATTTTTAATTATTTGGCGTTCATCTGCCAGATATTTTGGCCTTGTCGTTTTGCGGCCTCTTAACGCGTTTCGCGTTCTCGTTTAACCTTCGGGTTCTATTTTAAACCTTCGGGTTTCATTCTAACCTTCGGGTTCTATTTTAACGGCATTGTCGTTTCAAGACCGTCTCTCGGTCTCAAATTAACGGCATCGTCGTTTCAAGCCGTCTCTCGGCCTCAAACGAACGACATTAGTAACAGCATCTCGACATCTTAACGTCTCAAGATTGCTGTTATGGCTCCTTCAGAGAAGATTCCCAAACCACCTTTGCCCCTCAATGATCAAAGTGACTGGGCAGGGTGGTCCACCATTGTCACCAATGCCTTGCGTGGCGCTGGTTTGCTTGATCATCTCACCAGTACGGGACCAGTTCCACCGTCCATCAGCACTGTTGCTTCATCCAGTACTATTGCCTCTGGCAGTGGTGATGTCGATCTTCAGACTGCTCGTGCTCTCTATGTCAAGGAGAGTTCAGAGTGGCAATTGCAGGAATTTCGTGTTATGGATTATCTCACTCGCTGTGTTGGCTCTGGTCTCACTGTCGAGATTGGCTCGCTTCCCTCTGCTCAGGCCATGTGGACTCGTCTCACTGAGCGTTTCACTGAGTGCTCGGGTGCACGGGAGGCATATCTTCTGCAACGCATTTCTCTACAACGCAAAGGTAGTTCATCTCTGCAGTCCCATTTTGGACAAATGCAAGCTTTTTGGACAGAGTTACGCTCCATGCTTCCTGGACGTAATTCCACATATGAAGACTGGCTAGCCTGGTACGAACGGCATGAGGTGCATCAATTGTTTCAGTCCCTTCCTGAATATTCAACTATGGCTGATCAACTACTTCACCAGCCTCAATTTCCGACTTTGGCCTCAGTTATGGGAGCTCTCACTGCTTATGAGACCCGGCAGCAGACAGCACGACTCAATTTGTCAACAGACACTCCTACCTCTTCACTCGAGACTGTTTTGTCTGTACCTGTCACTGCTCCTGTTATGAATTATACTTCTCCACAGGCTCCCTCTCCACAGGCTCGATCTAAGCTCTCTTGCAAATATTGTAAGAAGGAAGGACACCGCATTGAGACATGCTTCAAGCTTCATCCTGAGTTACGTTCCTCAGGTACTGGACGTGGTCGGCGACCCCCTCAGTCTCAACCCTCTCGTACACCAGGATTGTTGGCCAATGCTATACCTTCTACTACTTCAGACTCTACTATTCAAGCTATTGAAAGTCTTCGCCGTCAACTTGATGCTTTTCAACATATCACCTCTACATCCGCCGCACAACTCTCTGGTATGCATTTTGCTGGTTCTTCAGCTAATCCTTCAGTCTCTGGTATGAATGATCTCTGGATTTTTGACTCTGGTTGTTCCTTTCATATGACTTGTAATGCCTCACTTTTATCCTCTGTCTTTACTTCATCCTCTCTTCCTCCTATCTACACAGCTGCTGGACAACCATTGTCCATTACTCAGTATGGCTCTATTACCCCACAAAATGATCCATCTGGTCGTCTAACACTTGGTCCCGTCTATGTGGCTCCACAATTGTGCTTGAATTTAATTTCTATTAGCTCTTTATGCATGGCGGGCCTGTTTGTCTCATTTTCTTCTGATACTTGTATTGTGCAGGATCCACAGACGGGCAAGACGGTTGGGGCGGGTCGTAGGAGGCACAAACTGTATTTTCTGGAATATCTTCACCTTCCAGAGTCCATACGTCCACGTTCTCTTGTTGCTTCTCTTTGTTCGTCAAAACCCTCTACCTCGCTTCCTGCCAATTTATGGCATAGACGACTTGGTCATGTGTGTAATAAAAGGCTGGAGAGTCTTATTCAGTCTGGAGTACTTGGTCCTGTATCATCTAGTTCTAGTATTGAGTCATGTGCTGGTTGCAAATTGGCTAAATTCACTGCTTTACCATTTAAAATGAGTACATCTGTATCCACTTCCTTATTTGATTTAGTACATTCTGATATTTGGGGGCCAGCTCCTTTGCCTTCTTCATCTGGCTACTTATATTATGTTAGTTTTATCGACGATTTCTCTCGTTTTACATGGGTTTACCTACTTAAGAATCGCTCTGACGTACTTACTGCTTATCAAGCCTTCACTGCTATGATTTTCACTCAATGGCAATCTCGTATTAAAGTTTTTCGTTCTGATTGTGCCAAAGAGTACCTATCCTCTGCCATGCGCTCTATCATGTCCTCTCATGGGACTATCTTTCAACAGTCATGTCCCTACACTCATGAGCAAAATGGTGTTGCTGAACGCAAACATCGTCATATCCTCGATACTGCCCGATCAATGCTCATTTCTTACTCTGTTCCTCGTCGTTTCTGGGCTGAGGCTATTCTCACCGCGACTCATGCCATTAATATCACTCCATCTAGCTCTCTTTCCGGTGCTACTCCTTATAGTCGTGTTTATACTCATCCTCCCCGTTATGATCTAGTTCGCGTTTTTGGTTGTCGATGTTTTGTTTTTCTGCCATCTCACGAACGTGATAAATTGTCTCCCAGAGCAGTTTCTTGTGTTTATTTAGGAATTAGTTCAGAACATCGAGGTTATCGTTGTTATGATCCCGCAACTCGTCGAGTTCATATATCTCGTCATGTTCAGTTCGAAGAGGATTCTCCATATTATTCTACTTCTGATGACTTTAATTTCCTCCACTCTACCGATCATGCTTCCCCGTCCACTGCATCACCCACTTCTTCACCTCAATTTTCCTTTCGAGATCTCCCTGACATCTCTCCCTCTCCTTCTGTTGACTCTTCCTCACCTGAGTCTTCTCTTACACCATCTAATCCATATCCTGTGGACACAACTCTCACTCCAGAAAATACTGTTGATCTTCATGCACCTGCGCCAGCATCTCCCCCGCCTGAGGTTCCTCTTGCTCTTCGTCGAGGCAAACGCCCACATGTCATGCCTGCCCGGTATGCTTCTGTTACTTCTTATTCACCTATCTTTCATAACTTTCTTGCTGCCATTCATACTATTGTTGAGCCAAAGTCCTTCCAAGAGGCAGTTCAAATTCCAGAGTGGCGACAAGCTATGGCTGAGGAATTTCAAGCATTTCAGCAAACTCATACCTGGGATATTGTTCCCTGTCCTCCTGGGATCTCTCTTGTTGGCAGTAAATGGGTTTATAAGGTCAAGTTTCGTCCTGATGGCACCATTGAACGTCGAAAAGCTCGTTTAGTGGCTAGAGGTTTTACTCAGCAACAAGGTATTGATTATGAGGAGACCTTTGCTCCTGTTGCTCAGATGCCCACTGTGCGTACTCTCCTTGCGGTCGCTGCTGCTCATCGTTGGCCCTTATACCAGATGGATGTCAAAAATGCTTTTCTTCATGGCTCTTTATCAGAGACCGTATATATGCAACCGCCTCCAGGGTCAAATATTCCTCCGGGACATGTATGTCTCCTTCGTCGTGCTGTTTATGGTCTCAAACAGGCACCCCGCGCTTGGTTTGAGTGTTTTCGCGATGTTGTGCTCAAAGCGGGCTTTATAGAAAGTCATCAAGATGCTTCTCTGTTTGTTCGCACTACATCGCGTGGCAGGGTTTTATTACTCATCTATGTAGATGATATGATCATTACAGGTGATGATATGACAGGTATACAATACGCAAAATCTCAGTTGCAACAACAGTTCCACATGAAGGATCTTGGATCTCTTCGGTATTTCCTTGGTCTAGAAATTTCTCAAGGCCCGCGGGGTGTATTACTGTCTCAACAGAAGTATCTCTCAGATATTCTAAATCAAGCTGAGTTAACTGATAATACAACTGTCGATACTCCACTCCAGCAGAATGTCAAACTTTGCTCTACTGACGGTGAGCCTCTATCTGATCCTACCCGATATCGACATCTTGTTGGTCAGTTGGTCTATTTGTGCATCTCTCGACCAGATATCTCTCATGCTGTTGGTATTGTCAGTCAATTTGTTAGTGCCCCACGTTCTGTACACTATGCTGTCTTATTACGGATTCTTCGGTACCTCCGGGGTACTAGCACTCGCTCACTTTTGTTTCCTGCTACATCTAAGTTAGAGCTTTGTGCATATTCTGATGCTGATTGGGCTGGTGATCCAACTACCAGAAAGTCTACCACAGGTTATTGTATATTTCTTGGTGATTCCCTTATTTCCTGGCGAAGTAAGAAACAAGATGTTATTGCTCTTTCCAGTACTGAGGCAGAGTATCGTGCAATGTCCACAACAGCTAAAGAGATTATTCATCTTCGTCGCCTTCTCAGTGATTTCGGTATTTCTGTTACGACTCCTACTCCTCTCTACTGTGATAATAAGAGTGCCATCCAGATTGCTAATAATCCAGTATTTCATGAAAGGACCAAACATATTGAGATCGACGCTCATTTTGTCCGTCACCAAGTTATCAAGGACAAGACAATTCTACTTCCTCATGTTTCATCCGCTGACGAGCTTGCAGATTTCTTCACAAAGGCCTTACCTGTTCATCGGTTCCAGTTTCTTGTACGCAAACTCACTTTGTTTGATCCAACATGAGTTTGAAGGGGGCTGTTGATAATAGTGTATTGTAGTGGGTTTTAGTCCCACATTGCTTGGGAGAACAAACCTCACACTCCTCTACTTGTATAAATATATGTGCACACTCAATATTCAATTCAAGGGAAATTTACCCAAGATTCTCTCTCTCTCTCTTACTTTAACAGGGTCCATTGCTCCAGAGATTGGATCTCTTCCTGAATTGAAGAAGCAGCAGGAAAGGGATCACGATTAAACGGATAAACCAACTTATCGTTCCCTCGTGTCGGATGAACCTTGACCTCAATCGTGGTAGCCAGAGGAGTTTCCTTTCCCATCTCTATACTATCTTCTTTTGCAGAAATTGCCTGAAACGGTGAGCAAAAGAAGCTCTTGAAGCAAAGAGAGGAAGGTTAAGGAATCAAAGAGACCTGTACCTAAAGACAATGTAGAAGAGTCTAAGGGTATAGGAGAAAGAGGAAGTGGAGTTATATTGCTTCAATGCAAGGCATTCATGCACTCGGAGATTCTTTAGGAGACATAATTTGGTTAATTATGTGTGAGTTCAGGTGTTCTACATAAGAGTACACTTTAAAGCATTTTAGGTTTTTTTTAACATCATTAATGAGAAGACAAATACCTATAAACAAACAACTTCTGAATTTCTTATAGGCTATGGAAACAATTCCAAGGATTTCTGGATTTTTTTGTTTTTGTTTTGAAGTGTATTTTTCAATGCATAACCTGCTCTACCTGATTTTTGGACCATCATAACCATCAGGAAAATTTCATAAAACAAAATCTCATGTGTGGTAATTGTTCAATGTTAATGCCTATAATAATTAGAAATGGTAGTTAACCATGATTAAGGGTTCTACCCCATGTGCAACGACTTGAAGGGAAGTCAAGTATGTCGTCATTCAATTTGATAAAAGAAATGATTCTTCTGACTCCAATGCAAGCCGACATTGCCTATTCTGGAGAACTTTTCAATGATTCCAAATGCTAGACAGTTTCTTTCCTTTCCCTTCTACAGAAAGCTAATACTATTCCTATCACAGTGTTTGCTGATTAAAGGTATGGATGACTTGAAAAGCAAGGATATGAAGATTCTAATAAGGTTTCATGTTCTAATAACATTTTTGAAAGAGAAAATGTTTCTGTCACTCTGATTCATAATTTTATACTTCTCCGGGAAAAAGAAAATAAAACTTCAGCATAGATCAAATTGTCATACAGAATATTCAACTCTTTCACACATGCAGTAAACTAAGGCTTAACTTTTTATCCTGTTATAACTTATTTCATAATTTTGAATCTATAATTTGAACTCTGTATTTTAAGTAAAGTGGAACTCAGCACAAAAATTGATGTCATCGCTCCCTGTTTCTCCAAAACAATATAGTTATACGATAAACCAGTAAAATCTTACCTCTGCTCTTTCATATAATATCGGCTTCTCCTCATCAGCATCCATGCTGAAAGCAGGTCCAAATTAATACTCATTTCATTCTGCATTTTGTCAAAACAAAAGGAACAATGGTCATATACAATTCAAATCCCAAACAAAGAGGGATACAAAATATTACGAATAAAAGACAAGATACCTTGAGCATCCACTTTAAGTTCTTATAGTAATCAGGGTCAATAGCAAAATCTTACCTTCACTCATAGAACTTTTCGTGAAAGATTGATCATCAAGAAGTTGGCCATCAAGGAGAGCCTTGCCAACCTGGAGAAATAATTATAATGTCAAACCAATATCAGAGCAGCAGGCTAGTTTCCAAAACAGCAGTAACTATTCTTACCACTCATCCAACAAACTTGAAGTTAGACAATTGTTCTGTCTGGTAAACCGAGTTAGTATTTGGCTGAAAAGTTGAATCATTTCCCATTGTGGTGAAAAGCAAGGCACCCTTGTCGAAATAACACCGGACAACGACTGATACCATTGCCCTGTAGGCCCTTCAGATTTTGAGGCGACTCATCGGAAGTCGGTTGAGCGAGTCTTCCAGAATTTAGGCTCTTCTCACCGAAATTCTCACCAGACAGTGATGATGATCCTGCTGATGCTTTACTTTCCCACTGCGGCGAGAAGAATGATTTCTCAAGTAACCTTGAGTTACACCGAATGAATGCATTTAATAGCTTTCTGTGCTTTTCTGAGAACTTCAGAAATGCAACATTTTTCTTATCAACTTTTGAAGAAACCACCGGCGATCTTTGATTACCAGACAAATGTAGAGTATCCAGTATCTGAAGTTGGTGCAGTATCAAGCTCTTAGGCCACCTCCTACTGTTCAGGCCTTAGCTTCTCACAAGTTACAAAGACAGACTCAATGTTCTGGTTTCCTGCTAAGCATTTGCACTTGTGAATGTAGAAGTTCCAACCATCGTGGCCAAAGCTGATCTTGGCTCCGAAGAGCTTTCAATTTTGCTGATGAAATTGCTCAATTCCACCCACAAGGATTCTAATGCAGCATTTATTTCTAGCATAGTCCTAATCAAGGATCCTTCTTCGAATATAATACAGCAACAAGAGAACTCAATTCCTGCGGAACTCGCAAAATTGATGTTTCATTGGTAGAAGATGTAGTGAGAAGAGCCTTCTCAGCATCTTCATATAAATGCAATTCACTCATTGCAGACATCGTTAGGTTGTGCGTTGAGCTGGAGAAATAGCCACTAGCTTCTTCAACACCTCAGCCACAAGACCATACGCATTATACGACTATCTGCAATAAATTTAAAGTAATAGCTTCTTCAACACCTCAGCCACAAGACCATACGCATTATACGACTATCTGCAATAAATTTAAAGTAACTGTCAGCATATAAAGTTCATATTATACGAGAGAGAACAGGCATGAATGATAGAAGTAAAATGAATCTTGAGTTTTATAATATACGATATGATGAGACCCGCTAGTGAATGATGTACTAAATTCATTTACCCATCTGCAGGCTATTTCAACTTAAATAATAGCTACAAGTTGAGGAAAAAGGTATGATAAAAATCGATGCAACAAAATATGTCATAGCTTTCTGAGGACAACATTATATAGTTACAATTGATGTTACATAAAAATGATGTTATCTGGCTCCACAATACCAGCAAAAATGTGCATTGTAGATTCCAGATAAAAATAAAAATATATATAGCCATGTGCGGAATCTGTAGTAAGAAACTGGGCTTTAGATGATAACTTCATTATACAAGGATGCCAGCTTCCCATTCTAGCAGCTGTCTTCTTTTTAGCAGTCTCTAATTATTGATGAAACCTGACATTCCATGAATATGCAGGTAAGAATCACAAAGATAATGTAAAGTCAAAATCGCCTGCAAGCATGAAAGGTGAATATTTGATACAAGTAGGTGAGGTATATGCTTTTCATCAGAAGCACAGGCAACTTATTAACTGTGCATAGATTAAATAAAGCAAGACTACAGCTTTTCACAGTCAATAAATGATGAATTAGTGACTGGAATAACGTGTCTATGCTAGAAAGGTGTACAAAGTTCAGTTCATAACCAATAGTCGATATTCATTTGTTTTAGCTGACTGAACAGAAAGCATTTTAACATATGTCCCTATATACGCAAAACATATGGCTCAAACTCAACGAGCCCACCCTGCTTTGGGCATAGAACCACAAGAAGCATGTTTTCAAAATCTGCATCTGAACCTCTTTTGGAGTTCTTTTTTCATCCAGCTTGCTTTCCTTCAGACCAAAATCATGTTTTTATGCATATTTTCAATCCTTTGTTCTAACATGATGAGCTACCTGATCCACTTTCCTAAGGTCTCTCTTTTTGTCCTTTTCTTTTTTCCATCAATGAGTTTCCACCCAGCAATGCAAGAGCTTGCTCAAGAACCAAGAGCCAGAAAGTCAAACATTTAGATCTCCAGAACACAACATTACATAATAAACTTCTTTTTATCGCCTCAGCGATGTGATAATAAGATCCAACCTAACAATATAGACCAACTATCAAACATACGATGGAGGCTATAATAAGAAAGTATACACTGTTTATCATGGTGACACCAAGCTACACATATTATCCAGTATTGATAGTATTTAAAAATATTATCCAGTATTGATAGTATTTAAAAATATACATCCTCATGAATTGCAAGTCCCAAGGATGTACACTGCAAAGTGCAAATATGTACAGTTTGCTGATGTCATAAGTTTTATCAGTACGATGAAGAATGCCAGGAAAAGGAGAAACAAAAGAGAATATATAAGACGTGTGAATGGATCATAGCAGAAAGATCAATGTGTTTCTCTCCACTGGCAGGTTAGCTATACTGAAGGATCATTTAATGAAGGATTAAAGTTGAAACTGTAGGCGTCAAAAAATGCTGATGGATATCCAAATACAGCTTAAAAGGAGATCATCCAAAGATCAAAAGAACATAAGAAACAAGTGTTTGCTGTCTCGGGCGCCAGACAGTGTTTTACTGTATCGCCAGACAGTCTTTTACTATTTCGAGAGACAGTGTTTTACTGTTTGGAGAGACAGTCTTTTACTGTTTGGAGAGACAGTCTTTTACTGTTTGGAGAGACAGTCTTTTACTGTTTGGAGAGACAGTCTTTTACTGTTTGGAGAGACAGTCTTTTACTGTTTGGAGAGACAGTCTTTTACTGTTTGGAGAGACAGTCTTTTACTGTTTGGAGAGACAGTCTTTTACTGTTTGGAGAGACAGTCTTTTACTGTTTGGAGAGACAGTCTTTTACTGTTTGGAGAGACAGTCTTTTACTGTTTGGAGAGACAGTCTTTTACTGTTTGGAGAGACAGTCTTTTACTGTTTGGAGAGACAGTCTTTTACTGTTTGGAGAGACAGTCTTTTACTGTTTGGAGAGACAGTCTTTTACTGTTTGGAGAGACAGTCTTTTACTGTTTGGAGAGACAGTCTTTTACTGTTTGGAGAGACAGTCTTTTACTGTTTGGAGAGACAGTCTTTTACTGTTTGGAGAGACAGTCTTTTACTGTTTGGAGAGACAGTCTTTTACTGTTTGGAGAGACAGTCTTTTACTGTTTGGAGAGACAGTCTTTTACTGTTTGGAGAGACAGTCTTTTACTGTTTGGAGAGACAGTCTTTTACTGTTTGGAGAGACAGTCTTTTACTGTTTGGAGAGACAGTCTTTTACTGTTTGGAGAGACAGTCTTTTACTGTTTGGAGAGACAGTCTTTTACTGTTTGGAGAGACAGTCTTTTACTGTTTGGAGAGACAGTCTTTTACTGTTTGGAGAGACAGTCTTTTACTGTTTGGAGAGACAGTCTTTTACTGTTTGGAGAGACAGTCTTTTACTGTTTGGAGAGACAGTCTTTTACTGTTTGGAGAGACAGTCTTTTACTGTTTGGAGAGACAGTCTTTTACTGTTTGGAGAGACAGTCTTTTACTGTTTGGAGAGACAGTCTTTTACTGTTTGGAGAGACAGTCTTTTACTGTTTGGAGAGACAGTCTTTTACTGTTTGGAGAGACAGTCTTTTACTGTTTGGAGAGACAGTCTTTTACTGTTTGGAGAGACAGTCTTTTACTGTTTGGAGAGACAGTCTTTTACTGTTTGGAGAGACAGTCTTTTACTGTTTGGAGAGACAGTCTTTTACTGTTTGGAGAGACAGTCTTTTACTGTTTGGAGAGACAGTCTTTTACTGTTTGGAGAGACAGTCTTTTACTGTTTGGAGAGACAGTCTTTTACTGTTTGGAGAGACAGTCTTTTACTGTTTGGAGAGACAGTCTTTTACTGTTTGGAGAGACAGTCTTTTACTGTTTGGAGAGACAGTCTTTTACTGTTTGGAGAGACAGTCTTTTACTGTTTGGAGAGACAGTCTTTTACTGTTTGGAGAGACAGTCTTTTACTGTTTGGAGAGACAGTCTTTTACTGTTTGGAGAGACAGTCTTTTACTGTTTGGAGAGACAGTCTTTTACTGTTTGGAGAGACAGTCTTTTACTGTTTGGAGAGACAGTCTTTTACTGTTTGGAGAGACAGTCTTTTACTGTTTGGAGAGACAGTCTTTTACTGTTTGGAGAGACAGTCTTTTACTGTTTGGAGAGACAGTCTTTTACTGTTTGGAGAGACAGTCTTTTACTGTTTGGAGAGACAGTCTTTTACTGTTTGGAGAGACAGTCTTTTACTGTTTGGAGAGACAGTCTTTTACTGTTTGGAGAGACAGTCTTTTACTGTTTGGAGAGACAGTCTTTTACTGTTTGGAGAGACAGTCTTTTACTGTTTGGAGAGACAGTCTTTTACTGTTTGGAGAGACAGTCTTTTACTGTTTGGAGAGACAGTCTTTTACTGTTTGGAGAGACAGTCTTTTACTGTTTGGAGAGACAGTCTTTTACTGTTTGGAGAGACAGTCTTTTACTGTTTGGAGAGACAGTCTTTTACTGTTTGGAGAGACAGTCTTTTACTGTTTGGAGAGACAGTCTTTTACTGTTTGGAGAGACAGTCTTTTACTGTTTGGAGAGACAGTCTTTTACTGTTTGGAGAGACAGTCTTTTACTGTTTGGAGAGACAGTCTTTTACTGTTTGGAGAGACAGTCTTTTACTGTTTGGAGAGACAGTCTTTTACTGTTTGGAGAGACAGTCTTTTACTGTTTGGAGAGACAGTCTTTTACTGTTTGGAGAGACAGTCTTTTACTGTTTGGAGAGACAGTCTTTTACTGTTTGGAGAGACAGTCTTTTACTGTTTGGAGAGACAGTCTTTTACTGTTTGGAGAGACAGTCTTTTACTGTTTGGAGAGACAGTCTTTTACTGTTTGGAGAGACAGTCTTTTACTGTTTGGAGAGACAGTCTTTTACTGTTTGGAGAGACAGTCTTTTACTGTTTGGAGAGACAGTCTTTTACTGTTTGGAGAGACAGTCTTTTACTGTTTGGAGAGACAGTCTTTTACTGTTTGGAGAGACAGTCTTTTACTGTTTGGAGAGACAGTCTTTTACTGTTTGGAGAGACAGTCTTTTACTGTTTGGAGAGACAGTCTTTTACTGTTTGGAGAGACAGTCTTTTACTGTTTGGAGAGACAGTCTTTTACTGTTTGGAGAGACAGTCTTTTACTGTTTGGAGAGACAGTCTTTTACTGTTTGGAGAGACAGTCTTTTACTGTTTGGAGAGACAGTCTTTTACTGTTTGGAGAGACAGTCTTTTACTGTTTGGAGAGACAGTCTTTTACTGTTTGGAGAGACAGTCTTTTACTGTTTGGAGAGACAGTCTTTTACTGTTTGGAGAGACAGTCTTTTACTGTTTGGAGAGACAGTCTTTTACTGTTTGGAGAGACAGTCTTTTACTGTTTGGAGAGACAGTCTTTTACTGTTTGGAGAGACAGTCTTTTACTGTTTGGAGAGACAGTCTTTTACTGTTTGGAGAGACAGTCTTTTACTGTTTGGAGAGACAGTCTTTTACTGTTTGGAGAGACAGTCTTTTACTGTTTGGAGAGACAGTCTTTTACTGTTTGGAGAGACAGTCTTTTACTGTTTGGAGAGACAGTCTTTTACTGTTTGGAGAGACAGTCTTTTACTGTTTGGAGAGACAGTCTTTTACTGTTTGGAGAGACAGTCTTTTACTGTTTGGAGAGACAGTCTTTTACTGTTTCGCGAGACAGTCTTTTACTGTTTCGCGAGACAGTCTTTTACTGTTTGGCGAGACAGTGTTTTATTGTTTCGCGAGACAGGAGTTCAGAAACCGCCTAAACAAGTGGCCATTAACTGTTAAAGATCGTGGGAGACAGTTACAAACTGAAGAAAAGGCCCACTAACCTCATAAAAAGATGGTATTTAAGGATTTGGACAGCGGTGACAAAAGGGGGCTGATCATTGTGAGTACTTCAGAGCAATCCAGAGCAATCCAGAGCAGAGAGAGAGCAGAGGTGCTGATCTTACGGCCAATCCTTGAAATTGAGCTTTGACTTGATTTCAAGAAGAACGACTATCTTACATCGATAAGATATCGTTTCAATTTCTCACTTCGATAAACGAAGTCAGAATCATAAACCCCTCACGGTTCAATCAGAATCTGTGACTTGGTGGTCCACGAGTCAAAGCGCTCCCGGCACAGGCAAAGATCCCACGAAAGCAGTGATCCAAACAACGATCCTGCGTTTATTTTCTCAAGAGTTGTAATTTTCTTTTTGTTGTGTAAAAGAGTCTTATAAAAAGGCTGTTTTCTTTGAATTTATTGTAATCGACCGAAGATATAATGAATTCGACAACAAATTCGACTTTTGGCGAAAACAGAAACAAGTAACTATAATCAAAGAAACGGATGTAACGAGAATGCATCTGCTATACTGATGGATAGTACAAAAATGTTTATGGTTACATCCATTGTTCAAATACATCATTTTCATGGTTTATGCAGAAAATTGACTATCTACAGTTATGAGAAAACAATAAAAAGAAACATCTAACAACTATTACTTGACAAAAAAAGGGAAGAAAATTTACCCTTCTCAACCTCTTTCACTTTCATAGCTGCCTTAATTGGAGCAAACTCCACATCAGTACAGTGATACAGTGATTTGCAATTCATTGAAAGAGCTGCAATGGTTTAAATATATAGCAGTCTAAGGAGAAATATGTGGAATACGGGAGCCAATACATAGGACATTATGGAAGTTTTCAGCATACCTGATTGCCGTATTTTAAATTTGGATGATAGGAGAGATGGTCCCTTACCAATCACCACTAAAGGCAAGAATTGGGCAGACTTGAAGCGGCTGGCATAAAGACTTGATGAAGAAGCATAGGTAAGTATCTCAAGTAAAAATATGCACCATCTTGCCTATTCTCCAGCAATTAAGCACAAAGTGTACAGTAACATAATATCAGTTTATTCCAGAATCCAGGAATCATCAACTTACATAAAGCATTTTGAGTACAAATTTTATACTACTATTCTGAATACATATTTCTCAAATTCTTATGACTAATGCATATGATATAACTCCCACGGTTCTACAGAAGCAGTTGTGACTAGGATGATTAAGATTCCATGCAGATTGGTAAATGTACTTCACATGCCTAACATTTCAGAAAGCATATATGTGGATATTAACTTTGAAAGCCTACAAATAAACCAAAGGAAATTTGCTTAAAATATAGGACTATATTACAATCTCATTCTGAGGAACACACACTAGAATGTTCTTTGTACAAGGAAGAATCGTCTGCATACTTCAGTTTATTCATAATCCTGTAGAACTTACATTATCCTAGGTATAGCCATATAAACCTACTAGAAATTCCCAGACATCAAAGGACAAAATTTATCTGGGATGTTGGGCAGGCATAACAAAATTGGAGGAGTTAGAACTTCTCCTCCATGACCTACCACAACCTAAAACATCCGTTCTAAAGACTGGGCAAAAAGTAAAGTGATACAAACACATCTACTGTAAAAACTCTGTAGAAGTTGGCGGAAGACAGCGAGTATCTGGAAGCTTATCCTCCAGGAACATGAACCCCTGCACCTTGGCATTGCAAATAATGCATGTCCTTTGGATACTGTTCTTAAAGCAACTGAGGCAGAGTTTGTGATGACAGGGAATTATTGCCAATGAACCAGGTTGGACAAAGCAAACAGTACAGCGACCATGTACAAGCTGCACAACGATCGTAGCCTATGAATAAGCAGATTAACTAAACTAACGATAACATAAGAAATGGATCTCACCGCATAGTGGTCCCACTGTCTTCTGAACAAAGAGAAAGAAGGTGGTTGGTTTTCTTCTAGGGCTCCTCTGCTGCCCTCTGCAGGCGATTGACTCAATCCTTCTATACCTCCTTGCTTCTTACACGATATCTGATGCCCCACCTCAGTCAAGCTAGTATTTGTAAGCCTCGATTGTAGAGATTCAACAACCTCTCCCCAAGGATTAGAGCGCTGAATTCCCTCTTCACGGGGTAGATAACCAATATTAACCTTCTCCTTGGCTTTGCTCTCATTACTGGAAGGTCCTTCCTCACTGACTTCATTAGCTGACAGTGACTTAGAGATCTCAATAGCTTTCAAGGATGGATGATCTCCCAGGCTCCGAATCAGTTCATGGTGTCTTCCAGAGGTCTGAGGATAAAGGACTATGTGGCTACCAATGCCATTTCCAGCAGGATGCAGCCGCATCTTGCAAAGGTCAGGGAATGCACGCATGAAATCACTAAGTTTGAGGAAGCCAAGAGACGTGTGGTCCAACTCCATGCCACATGTTGCCCTGAAGTCTGCTTTAAGAGAGGAAAGAGGATATCCCTCCGCATTTTCGACGCGCTTAAATGCCCTCTTCAGGAATATTGGTAGCCACTTTCTAAATTTCACTAGCCATAGAGGAAAGTGCTCTGACAGTGATCCAAGAGGTTGTCCATCTGGATCCTTTTGGTAAGACTCCGAAAAAAAATTCATTACTGCACATTTGATTTCAGCCTTCTTGCCAAAGATCGTCACAAATCGGGCTTTTACAGCATTTTCGACAGTCTCCTCCCTCTTGAAAGTGACAAAGCCAAACCCTTTGGACTGTGATTGGCTGCCTGCTTTAGTGGTGATCACTATGGCTTTTTCCACTGGTCCAAACTCGGCCTGGAAGAACTCCTTAAGATAGTCTAAATGAGAAAATCAAAAGAAAATTTCAAGTGAGAATGAGGTAAGAAACCCTCTATATAGGGTGAAATAGAGCAGAGACAAACAAGCATTGTAATTTTAATACGAAAAGACCTGAGTCAACAGAGAGTGGGAGACCCCCAACAAAAACCTTTCGATCCATGACTGTTTTCTGTACCGAATGAAAGAAAATTTTAGGCACAACGAAGGAAACTTCAAAAAAAAAAGTTAAGACTGGCGGTGTGGAAAGGAATTGCTTACCTTGGTTATGGTTCTGTAAGGAGACACAGCCATCAGTTCAAGTGGGCCCTGTCTCAGCTCACTCTCTCCATGGGTGAAGTTGCAATTGGCACCTTTCACACAACCGCTGAGAGAGTCATAATAACGACAAACCTCCGTCTTCTTGTTAGGACTGCATCAGTTGAGGTTGCAGAAAAAAAATTCTCAGATTGTTGCGAACAGGGAACAATCCGTCTAAAATAAAAATTACTGTGAGTTGGACTTACCACTCTTTGTTTTGGGGATTCCTTGCAAACATGGGTTCATGTAACTCCGCTAACTCGTTGTCAGCAGAACAAACTGTGCCATGACTATAATCTTCTTGAGGAGTCCTGTTATGAAATACTGCAGATACAATAAAGAGTCAAAAAAATGCACAATAGCAAGTTAAAGTTATGTACATGCACATAGGGAATTCCATACAAAATTCTTGATTTGCAGGATTGAGAATGAAGCGGATGTCTTGTGAACTTGTCAAATCTATCGGCCTTTGTCTCCTGAGAAAGAAAACATAATGGATGATGGAAAGATAATGTGCAAGGATAAAGAAAAACAATAACGACCAAAAAAGGTACCGGAGATTAATAACTTGGCAATCAGCTCCAGACTGCAATAGCAGCTTTGTGCAATCCAGATGTCCATTTCTCACAGCAAAAAACAGGGGAGTTTCTTGTGTTACGGATGCAATATCAACACATTCTGGAGCGTGAAGCAACAATATCTGAAACCACATGTAGACACATTTCATGTAAAGTGACCAAGGAGAGAGAAGGAAATATAAGACAGTTGGAGGCTTGGGATTATGCACCTGAAGAGCCTGGTAATTACCCTTCTCTGCCGCGACATGAACTGGTGTTAATCCTAACAGATTCCTCTGAGATACTTTGGCACCATGTTGGAGCAAGAGCCACAAAAGCCTACAAAATAAACACTTGACCAGTCAGATATTGTTGCAAACAAGAGCACACATAAGTTATGTTCTAGCAGCTTTAGCTTTTTTACATGAAGACGGGATCTCTATCTTATATGTTTAATCTTCTTTTTGTGCAATTTTTCTTGTTTTCCTTCGCTACAAATGTGTGTGTGTGTGCGCGCGCGCGCGTGCGTGCGTGTATTTCCTATCTTAGCAAAATTTTATTTATCAAAAAAGAAAGTTCTATAATAGCAGCTTCTCGTTTACCTTAGATTCTGAGAAAAATGACTTGCTTTAAGGCACAAGTGAAGCACTGTATTCCCATCTCCATCAGTTTCTCTGGTGTCAGCTCCTGCCTGAAGAAGCAACTTTGCCACAGGTTCATCTCCAATCTGTGATAAGAAAATACCAAAATAATAATAATAATAATAATACATTATTACTTTCATTCTAGGTGATGATAGATTTATGAACAAGATAGATGTTTTATCTTCAGCCAGGTCAGTAATGATCACTCAAATTTTCTATTGTAAGCCTGCATCTTAAATAATGCAGCAGTTCGTCTAATAATGTCTGGATGCAATGCCAAAACACACCCGAAGATTTTTTTATGTCCACGTAACACTTGCATTTCTACATATCCTAAACTCCCAGCTTAATGCAAATACTATTTACAACTGGTATTCAGTTAGGACAGAAGTTGCCCAATGAGAACAGAAATATACTTTATAACAAAATCAAAGGCCGAGTTTAGGGTAACATAATTTACACGAAAACTTAATGGTACTTCAGGCTTATTAGATGTGAACCTGAACTTAAAGATTTAAACATAATCACAAAATAAAAATTATCAATGTTAGGCGCAGAGTCACGCCCTCACGCCGCGGAAGCGATATCACCTGAGAGATAGCCCTGACTTTCGTTTTCACAAAAGCACACGTCAATCTCTATATTCTTGTTTCTCAAAGGAAACAGGAATAGAAAGTGAAATATCTCAACAAAGTGAGATATACACTCTCCTCTCAGCAGTTCTAGGACTGAATATCGAGGGAACCAACAAGCAATGGCCAATTCTTGTTCCAGCTCAACCTCTCATCAGTTCTAGGACCGACTTGTCGAGGGAACCTACAAGCAATACCAACTCTCAGTAAAAGACAAGACAACAGATTTACGTGGTTCGGCAAACTTGCCTACGTCCACGAGAGGGGGTTTTCACTATAAGGAGAATACCAAACTATTACAAGTTCTCTCTTAAACTCCACTCCTATTTATAGGAAACGAAGGGAGTGAGGGCTGAACAAGAGAGCATGGCCATCCCATGCTTGTACCCTCATAGCATGGCCAAGAGCAGCCAATCGGTTTCCCCCATGCTTGTTCACAACATGGGCAAGAGCATGGGGAAATCACTGAACCCATGTTCACAATTCTTCACATCGTACATCATTTGATAAACCTCAAATTTTGGACGAATACCAGGAGAACACCACAAACTTCACCAGAGAGATTCAGACCAAAAATCAGGCCAAACCAGGCCAAACCAGCTGCGCCACTATACCGCGGTTGCCTACATACCCTCCACCGGGATCAAGCTAATCGTAGTTCTGCTACTATACTCCAACATAATTTGGTCTCCACCACACCTCCATCACCGTCCCGTAGGGCCATGCCCTCTTGGGCAAATCAACAAATTTTTTATCTGCATCCTCCAATAGGAAAAATCATTCTTCCCATTGAATTTTTCAATCTAGTACTTTCCAACTTTAACTGTTTTACTTGTAGACGTTATTTTTCGCTAGTATTAATAAAATCGCTTCTCTCAGGAATTTTAACAAATACCTTGTGTTCACCACATAATAATCAACCATCACCTCAGAATAGTAGCTCAACCACCGTCAATCTGAATAAGGGCTCTGATACCAATTGTTAGGCGCAGAGTCATGCCCTCACATCGCGGAAGCAATATCACCTGAGAGATAGCCTTGGCTTTCGTTTTCACAAAAGCACAAGTCAACCTCTATATTCTTATTTCTTAAAAAAAGGAATAGAAAGTAAAATATCTTAACAAAGTGAGATATACACTCTTCCTCTCAACAGTTCTAGAACTGAATGTCGAAGGAACCAACAAGCAATGGCCAACTCTTGTTCCAGCTCAACCTCTCATCAGTTCTATGACTGACTTGTTGATGGAACTTACAAGCAATACCAACTTTCAGTAAAAGACAAGGTAACAGATTTACGTGATTCGGCAAACTTGTCTACGTTCACGGGAGGAGGTTTTAACTATAAGGAGAATACCAAACTATTACAAGTTCTCTCTTCCTCTCTCTTCTTTTTCCTCTTTACTCACTCAAGACCTCCCCCCCCCCCCACACTTCTCTCTTAAACTCTCCAAGAACGAAGGGAGTGAGGACTGAACAAGAGAGCATGGCCATCTCATGCTTGTACCCTCATAGCATGGCTAAGAGCAGCCAACCGGTTTCCCCCATGCTTGTTCACAACATGGGCAAGAGCATGGGGGAAATCACTGCACCCACGTTCACAATCAAAAACATGACAACACAGCTACATAGCTGTAACCGTGAATCTAGATGTCTATGTATATGATACAAGAAATAATAGATCTAACGTTGTCTGGGGGCTTTATAAATACCTATGTAGTGCCATTTCCCAGGTTTTTATTCTACAAAGGGCACAATATCCTTTGGATGCCATTCCAAGTAATAACAAATAACTAAGGTAAAGAAATAAGTTTTCTATATACCTGCACTACGAAGTATCATATAAAGTTTTAAACCTTTTTTAGATATGTCTGTTTGTAGGAAAAATTGTAAGAAAACTAAGATATAAATTTGTATTAATCTCCCTGACTTAGGAAAAAAATGAATACAATCACTCAAAGTAATCTCTCTCTAACCGACTTATAAAAAGAAATTATAATTTTCTTATCGGTTTTTCAATTTACAAAAGAGAGAAGAATGATTGAATGTTCATCATAGACTCAATTCCTTTAGCCAACTTTCGATAGTTGACAGGGGGTATGACCCCCTTCCGAATCCGAGTGTGTTGATAAATTCAATTAGACTCATTCAGGGGGTTTTTTAAACCAGGAGATGGGTCCATCTCTGACTCATCGGAACTAGAGCTTGATGATCTCCCAATACTGATCATATTGGATGTAACTCCAAAGTATTCGTCCTCTGAAGTTTTCTTATGAAAACGTCGTCGTTTGTTGGGCAAAGCGACGTTCGTTAATCAGTCAAACACCGACGGTTTAGCCATATGTAAGCAGCATTGGCATCCCGAGATAACCACGGAAATTAGTCGTTTACATTGGCATGAACGAGCGACTTGTTGTATCGGTCTTTCTCTCGATATGAACTCTCTCAAATCTGTTGCAGAGACTCGAGAAGAGTTACTCACTGAACGTGAGATCTGAATTAAAACCTCCTGTCTACGGTTAGACGGGACTAGCTCCTGGTAAACATGGATCTTAAATCCCTGTCGGTCCTTTTGAACACGACGGATCACATCGCGTTTAGTATTAGTAACACGTGAGTCGTGTTAACGCTGACACGCGAGGGTCGCGTTGAAGAATAAGAGCGTGAAGATCGCGTTGAGGAGTAAGAACGCGAAGATCGCGTTGAGGAAGAGAGGCGCAAGGGTCGCGCTCTGTCTCCTTGTAAACGCGAGAATCGTGTTTTAATTGAGCTGCGCGGAGCTGTCGCTCGCGTTTAACGCGGAGTTGACCTCCGGGTTCTAGTTGCAGAACACGGAGTTGAAACTCACGTTCAGACTGAGTAATGTTAGGGTCATGTTCTGCGGTTAAAACGCGAGGGTCGTGTGCTGTGATTAAAACGTGATGGTCGCGTTCGCAAGGGTCATTTCGACTGATTGATCGGCTATTTCAGAGTTGTGCATGTCAAATGGTTCTTCTCCTTCAACAAGCGGCATTCTTCCTTGCCCGAGTTAAGGCTTGTGCCACATCGCCATCTGTTTGCGCGGATCTCTTACGACTCAATATTCGTTGTTTAGGCACGGGTGTAGGGTCTCTAACTCGGTTAACGAGTTCAGTTGAAGCTAGGTCTTCTCCTTCCGAGAGAAGACTGTATGAAATACACGACCGAAAGGAAAGACACTCCTTTAGTGAGTCAACAGTAGGAGGAACCTTAGTCTCCTTAAAGACTTTGCGGATCTTGCACAGACTAAGGGATCCGGAAGAGAGAAACTCATCATACTTAGCCTGGTCAAACTCAACGGTCAGAGTTTCGACTGTAGTTGCCACGAGTTTAGTGTTGGATTGCGCCACCACTTCTTCATCGGTGAAAAAGGAAATCCCCAACGGAGTCATCTTTTGTTTGCGAAAAAAATTATAAGAAAACTGAGATAAATTAGTATTAATCTCCCTAACTGACTTAGAAAAAGAATGAATACAATCTCTCAAAGTAATCTCTCTAACCGACTTAGAAAGAAATTACAATTTTCTTATCGGTTTTTCGATTTACAAAAGAGAAAAGAATCAACAAAGATCATTCTTTTTATTTAATATTGGGTTCTTCGTGATGTCGATGGGAGTTTGATTCTTGTATCCCGTTGACGATCCGAACGATTTGCTTCGTAGAACTTCGTCTTTACTTCTTGACTTAATGTCTTAGAAGAACTTGCAAAGCAAGTTTAGAACTCTGAACGAGTTTAGAACTCTGCAAGAGAGTTGATTTTAGAAAAGAATTTTAATCCTTTTATCCGAAATAAGCTAACGACTTTTCTCTCTAATAGTCGATCTTAAAGATAGGTAACTCCAGATGATCTAAAAGTCAACCTTTCAAAACCCAACCCTTTTTAGCTGTAAAATCAGCTATTTATAGGGTTTAAGGGGTGTAACTGGATCCTTAATTTGCTCCATAATGAGGGCTTAATCGTTCCATTAAGTGAAGAACGGTTTTAGAACCGTTCAAATGATTTAAAACGGTCAAACACGAAGTCCGCGAGGATCGACCTTCGCGAGGGTCAACCTTCGCGTTTGGCTGATGAAACGCGAGGGTCGACCTCCGCGTTTAGTTATTGAAACGCGAGGGTCAACCTCCGCGTTTATTTGTTGAAACGCGAGGGTGGACCTTCGCGTTTGGCTGATGAAACGCGAGAATCGACCTCCGCGTTTAGCTGTTGAAACGCGAGGGTCAACCTCCGCGGTTAGTTGTTGAAACGAGAGGGTCGACCTCCGCATTTAGCTGTTGAAACACGAGGGTCACGTTTGGCTTCGGAGAAGCAATGATCGTTAATTTGTAATCTTTGTGTCACCTCTGCATCAAGTCTTCTCAGAATACAAAGGTCGTCATCTTGTAACCCTTGTACTCCGGCTTCTAAAGATGTGAGAGTCGTCAAATTATAACTCTCGTCTGTTATCGTGAAAATCATCAGATTGTAACTTTCATCGTCAGTATTTTACGAGGATCAGCTATCTGCAGTAATTTTTAAACAGCCTACCATGTGACGCATTGCGGAAGTTGTAACCTCGGAATCCACAAAGAACGATCTTTGAATCCATGAAGAACTTCGAATCCATGAAGAAAATATTAAAAAAAAAAAAATTTGATGAAAAGTTATGCCTCTAGGGCTTACAAGACTCTTCTTAAATAAAAAAAGAAACAAGACTCCTACAAGGACTCTAATTCCTATAAGGACTCAAAACTTTACCAAAAATAGTAAAAAAAATTCCTAAAATATTAAAACTCCTAAAAAGACTCCTTATGATTAGGAAAGTCCACCGGTCAGATCTGAGATCAAACCGGATTTGTTTCCTAAACAAAACAAACTCCTAAAATATTACTAAAAATAGTAAAAAACGGACAAAAAATACAAATATCTCTCAAACCGTAAGGAATTTGGCGAAACGGAAAACGCAAACCGAACCCGAAGGGGTGGGTTTGGATGGCTCCGTCTCGTCGAGATAGTCGATTTTCATATATAATTCGTTCAATTCCGACGTACGGTTTAAAAGTTACGGCCGTTTCTTCGAAACAAGTTATTTTCTTCGACCAGGCCCGCATTTGGGCTTGCGACTGTCCCACTTTGACATAAACGTGTCTGCTGTGTGTTCTACATCACCATGTCCATCCAAAAAAGGGCTTTTTTTGTCACATTGCCCTCAAGATTACAATTGTCGTTAAGTGGAAAAAGCTGCTTAGGCCTAGTTGGTGCCTATGACGCAGTACAAGAAATGAATAAATGTATGACTTGAGACTGTGTATCAGCAAGTATTTGACATGTCAAGCTCCACGAGCAAAAGCTAGATATAAAAGAGTTAGCATGGGTTTGCACATCAAACAGGACCGACAGAAGAATGAGCATATATATCTTAGAGATAAGAAAAATACTAGTATACGCTGCATACAATTCTATAGTAGAGTAATTAGCGTCACACCAAGAATGGAGAAAGAGCATCTACGGTCAGAAGCTATATGATTTCGGGTATAAAGCATGTAGGTAACTATAAATAGATGATTTAAATCAGGATAACACGGAAACTTTCCGGTGAAGAAGAAGAACTTACTCGCAAAGCCTGAATAAGAGGTGATAAGTCTTTCCTCTTCTTGCAATTATCCACAGCTCCACGGAAGGTCTGGATCAACTCAATCTCACCAAGGAGAAGCCGTCTCTTCTTTTGGTAGGTGGGAACCAGGTCCTGATCATATTTAGCCTGGTTGCTCTGAACCCTCTTCTCCATTTCAAACAGAGACATTGCCTCGCTCAAAATTGACTCGTAGATCGTCCTGCTCTTTTTACCATTCAAACTGCAATGTTCAATATGCACCGATGCTGTGATCTTATCAGCAACTACCAGAAGCAATGCTGCCAGCTCAACGATATTCCCCTTCATGGCTCTCCTGTACGCAACCGCTGACACATCCTTAGTTGCCACGGCCAGCAACCGCATGGCACTTAAATCCTGCAACAGAAATGGATTAGAGCAGTAAAATCACCTAAAGTTACTTTGTAGGGTTCTATCTAGGCAAGACAAACCCTTTCTCTCAGAAGAATCAGCAGCTCTTCGACTGAGTCTTTAGGATGCCAATCGACTTGCATCCTAAAGGTATGCACAACGGAGATGGAAAGAAATAGAATCAGAAAAAAAAACCTGGAATCAATCTGATGTAGTAGAAAGAAGAGGAGAACGAAGATGAGATAGTGATTTACCTTTTACTGGATAAGGCGATCTCAAGTGCAAGAAGTGAATCCCCATCCTTGGATTGGAGATCAGTGCGAGCGTTCTTTTTGAGGAGGAGGTCGATGCATTTCGTAGAATGCATTGCTGCAGCAGTTTGGAGCGGTGTCCGGCCTGATCCGTCCATTTCATTGATTTGAACCACTGCTCCGGTATCCCCTTCGACGAGGACTTTAGCGCACTCCACCGAGTCTAGCCTGCAAGCGAGTTGCAGAAGTCTCGAGGCCGTGCCAGGATCTATTGTTTCATGATCGTTCAAGGTGTCATCACTGCGATCTAATCCGCCCTCTGCTCTCTTGGTCTTCCGCTTTGTCAGTGATATGAGGCGAGAACTGTCGTCTTGCCAAATTGCATGAAGAAGGCCGCTTTCTTTGTCAGTGATCTCGGCCTCTTTCTTATCACTAGTATCATTGTCGTCGATGTAGTTAATAAGCTACAAGATTAGACAAAAAGACAACAGTGAAAAACAAAAGGCAGATAAAAAGAAGGAATGAATTAAACAGAAGATCGAAACGGTCTGCAGAAAACTCTCAATTTTGCAGAGAAACTCAAATAATAAAATAAATTCTCGAATAATTGCCTCATTTAACACAAAAAGTCGTCGAGATGCGGTTCTGAGCTACAAGATCGGACAAAGAAATCAGATAGATAGAGATTTACTTGACAAAATCCGACGAAATTACGCAAGATTAAACTAGAGATCTAAAGAATCCGCAGCCAAGAGATCTAAAGAATCCGCAGCCAAAAGATCCCACATTAACAATCTACCGCATAAGTTCAAAAAACTCAGCAAGATTTCACAAAAATCGTCCCATAAAGAACTTAAAAGTTCATAAAAACATCGAGAATTGAGAAGTTAACCAATAAATTGATAAAAGCAAACGATTTACAATCAACATTGAGTAATCGAGCTAATTAAGGCAAAATCACGACGAAATCTAAAGATTGAAGGAAAAATCACAGGATCCCTTACCGTTTCCATCATTGAAACCCTAGGAATGGACCGATCACTCATCAGCTGCGAACGCGAGAAGGACTGCTGCTAACTTAAGCATCCGATCAACAAATGATCGAAGTTGAGGACGGAAACTAGAAGCGGGAACTGAGAAACCCTAGAGATCTCTAATGGCGGACCTTAAAAAGGGGGGAAATCTGAAGAAGAGAGAGAGAATTTTGAGGGAGAATTCAGTCGGCGTTTTGTGCCCCCACGACCCCTTTTTATAGAGGCCGGAAGCTGAAGCATCAGGCGTACGCTAGCATTGGGTTTGTGCTTTCCCGCGCAAAAGGAACGTTCGTGTCGGGTGACGTCATGTGCTGACCAGATTGTTGACTATCCTACGTGGCAACTGAACGCGATGGGGTGATTTTTTGGACGTTGCCACGTAAGGCGGTAAAAAGCTGGTCTTTGAGCTGGAAAATTAACGGTTATAGTAACTTTTGAACGGAAAGGCTGATTTGGAAGAAGGTAGTGTTGCACAGAAGTGGCAATTTTTGTCGTCTTTTGACAGGGGAAAAAATGGGCTAAATGTCATCAAACCCCCCTTAACTTTGGACGATTTACAGAAACCCACTCAAAAAAAAATTAAAACATCAGAAAAAACCCCTTAATTTTAGGGGTTTTCTGATCAAATCTAAAAGTTAGGGGTTGGGAGCTTGGTGATAATCCCTATACCTAGGGGGTTTTCTGATATTTTCTAAGTTAAGGGGGGTTTTAAGATAATCATCCAAAGTAAGGAAGTTTTCTGATAATTACCCGAAAATAAAATATTTCAACAGTAGTTTCAAATAGATGATTATATTGGTTATGTATTGTTTGTTGGTATTCCCCAAATCTCATTAATGAATGAATGCAACTATTGATTAGAGAATATTGGAAACCTAGTCAACATAGGAGAACGTAATAGTGAAGGAGAAAGGCTATAAAAAATGAATGTTTAGTGTAGATAAAGTCATCCTCTTGATGAGAGGGAGAATCCTCTTAGAACTTTTGATAATTGATATTCTCAGTTCTTTGAGTGATGTAGTGTGATTGTTGGTCTCTTCGAGCCATTGAGTGATCGGTGTTCTCGGGTTTCTCCGTAAGAGATATGAGTTGTGCGAGGGCTTTCATGTTTGTTCGTGCAAAACTTACATAAGTCGTATTTGTCATACGATTGTATTGGTTTGAAAGATAGTGAAAGGCCGTGGATATACGCATGTTTGGCTAAACCTCGTAAAAACTCTTTGTATTGTTGGGTTACTTGCACTCTCTCCTATGTGTGTGCGGTTGCTTGTGTGTGCTCCAATAATCCTAAACACATTTTGTATAGATTTAATAATTTATTTTTAAAATGATTATCACGCAATTTTATAAAAAAAATACTGATTTATTACTTTGTACACTTATTTGAAAATTCGAGTCACAGCCTGCAATCAGGAGCTACACTTTCGTACATCAGAGCTAGAGGTATCATAATCACAACAAATATGACATTGGGCAGAAAATCCGGTGAAAATATACAGTAAAATGAATACGTAAGTCTATGCCCACATATCACAGAGCTTCAAGTGTCATAATCAAAACAAATATCAATTTGCACAGGAAATCCAGTGAAAAGAAAATCAATATGCCAGCGAACTAAAAGAGAGAAGAAGAAGAAGAAGAAGAAATACAATGTCCAGCAAAAGAATTCATCTGTAAGTTAGCATATCATGAGACCAGAAAACAACAATTGAGACTTTCTTGATACTTCAAGTTATTCTTTTCTAATTAAAAAAAAAAGATTTTTTTTCAATCAGGATAAGGATGCAACTCCGGCCTGTAGCAAAGCGCAAATTTATTTTCCCTTTACCGTTTCATCGAACAGTCATCATGTACAAGCGCCCACAAAAGCCCCTCAAAATTTCAATAAAAAATCACGAGGAGCCTTCCCTGGCTATAAGAATTCACAGCGTGTGTGAGAGAATACTACAAATACAAGCGCCGGGACTATCCATCAATTATTTCCTTTCAACATTATTTTTACAGGTGTTTTGCTCCTACCTGAAGAAAAAGGGTGAAATTAGATGAGCAGGCAGGCATCAGCAGGGCCCGACTTGCTCTGGAGCTTGGCCTGTTGCTGGGCCCAGTAGGCATGGGCCGAGAGGACCCGATCCAATAGTTGTTGAGGGACTGGCTCGCCCCTCCTCTGCTGAGGTGATATTCTTGCTGTGTGCACTAATGTCTTCCATTTGTCCTGCATCAAGAAAAGCGAATTAAAACAAGAGCAGTAGTCTTAAGCCATAGCAACTTCTTTGAAGAAATGAACCGAATGGTTCAGCACAGGATAAGGACACATACAGAGAGAGGCAATACTTGTTAGTTACTTGATTATACTCCTCAAGGCTCAAAGTTAAAATTGTTATATGTGGATAAAACTTATTGGACCTACAAAGATCGGCCTATAAGCCCAATAAGAGAGGTACCCCAACCTCCGAATACCAAAAAAACAGATTGCAAGGGGAACACTACTACTGTATATGTGGTTCACTAATAACAAGAAAAGCATGTACGGATGGGTGGACGGTAGTAATAAGCGCGCACGCACACTTATTACTACCTTCCACCCAGAAAATACAAGAATAAAAAGATCGCAACTCCAAGTGGGAAAGTATCCAAATAATGGTAGGCATGCAAAAATGATAGAATAGATTTAAGTGGAAACACAAGAAAAGATCAATGTCCAGGATTTACAGAAATAGCAATGTTTTATCTGTGGTGTAAGCGCAAATGATCGTGAGTATAAGATGTAAAACACAAATGTGCCAAAGTGTTGATGGGTATGTGTAACTGGCACACCCCAAATAAATGATGTGGAGACCTCATACCTTCAAATCTACGTAAGTTCGATGTTTGGCATTGTCAAAAGCTCGAATTTTGACGTCTCTCCACCTGCAGGAACAAAACCAGAACCATCATTAGGCTAAAATATAAGGCAAAACATTATGCCTTTGGATGAGGGAAAGGTGGGCACAACTCAGACATCCTTACTTATCAACCATAACATCAAACCATGAGCCTTCCATTCTTAGTGTGTTTGGTTAGTAATAGTTTGAATGACAAATGCATTCACGAGAACATATAATTTCAACTCCCAACTCATATTGTTGAAACACTCTTTAATTTGAATGCGACAATTCTCCTAGTTTTAAGTTATTTTGTTTTTACAACATCTCTTTTGAGTTGCAAAAACATTCAGCCAAATATGCAATGTTGAAATTTGGATGTAGTCAGAGCAAAATGAGAATCCAACTTCTCACATCCAAGTACACCCTTATTCGGCACCGAAATTTCAATAAATTGGCTAAAAACAGCAGGTACTAACCTTCCAGTACCAAGCTTTTCGACTGCCTGGACGAGCGCTTCCACTTCAGAGACAGAGAAGGGTCTCCTGATGCGACGTTGAACAATTTCAGAGCGTCTAGCTTTACAAGCTGGAACCATAGGCAGTGACTCGACACTCATTGACGGAATGGCAATAAGTGGACGAACATCTTCTGTTGTTTTATCCACTGATAATGTATCTGCGGGGGAATGGACTGAATCATGATCACTCTCCAGATAGTTCCCAATGAGGTTAAGTGGAGGTTCTGATTTGAGATTAGACCTCCCACCATCTGATGTTGGAACCAAATCTAACCTGAAGTAATTAAAAGAGGGAAACTTATTAGTTTATATTATTGGTGAAATTCGTTTGATCTAACCAAGGGAACAAGCTAGAGCAATTTATAACCATAAGGAATAGAAAACAAATAGCTCCAACACGTGAACAATTGGATGGAAAGTACCATAGTTACTTCTTGAAGATAACAACCAGACCAAATAACTCTTGTAGTAACGAGTAGACTTAAAGAACCTAAATGCATACTATCAAATTGCTGCAGCCTAAATTAAATATAGAAAAAAAATATAGCTGCAGAGTGACTGTTCAAGGAAATTACCAGGTTGACCAGAAAACAACAGCAGAATAAAAGGAAGGAAAAGAGCACTACTTAGTTTGTGGCTGAGCAGCATCACTGGGAAGAAGAAGACGGGGCTCTTCAGGACAAATGAGCAGTGGTGGGGCTTGGATGGAATTGGGCTCCAAAGTAAAGCCCAGATCATCCAGCTTATCTCCACGAGAAATTCCAGCTTGAACTAATGTTTTATTGTCATCTCTAACCTTCTTACCTTGGAGGAGGACATCTACATGTAGTCCACCCCCAAGTATTGCAGTTACAGCCTCCATAACAGTTCTCTGCAACACAAAACTCGAATGTGAAATCTTCAAGGTTTCTTGACACTAAAAATATTTACAGAGCACAACAAATTTACAGAGCTAACAAGAATGTCAGGGAAATAAACAAAAAACAATAAAAGCAGGGCAGTGTGATCCATTTTACTGCCAATTTTCTACTAGCTGCTAATCCAAGTATAGTAACAACAGATCTTAAGGCCAGAGATAATAATTGTTGAAAGGCATCCCTAATATTTTTCATAAGATTCTACATGGACATGGTAGATGGTACTATAAATTTTGCATACATCACCAACCACTTCCATTGCCCATAATTTAATTTAAGGATTTCATTCACACACTAAAAGAAGAGCACAGAAGATCTTTCCCCCAATGATTGACTCTTACAAGGAACCTATTCAACATATTTAAATAAAAAAACATTATATTTTGCTTTCTATCCTCAGCATAACAACATCGAGCTGACTAAAAAAAAGTTACAAGAGGTACATGATGTACCTTAAGTGATCCGACAGTTGAAGTTTCAGGAATCTCAATCAGAAGTTCTGGGACTTTAAAAGACTTGATTCTGAGTTTCACTGCACAGAATAGTCCAGCATATTAGAATCTTCTCATATCAAGGTAAAGGCAGAATGGAATTATGCCAAGGAAAAATTGAGTGAAATATGCTATAGGAAGTATTATATACCATG
>NC_033795.1:1772138-1796211 GCF_001876935.1 Asparagus officinalis | reverse complement strand
CATATGATGTTAACTGCCCATTAAGGGAAGACGGTGATGCTATGTTCTCTGGGAAAAAAGCCGAATTGCTTAAGACCACAATCATTAATGAAAGCCAACGAAAATGGAAAAACATGAATAGCATAGATAAGAACATAAGTCAATCAAAAACCGCAAAGCTCAATTACTTCCATTAATTACTTCCATTAGATGCCATTTCAAATGAATTCACTGAAGTACCTTCACTATGAATTCCTCCCTTAGAAGTTGATATTGAGTAGTTCTGGAAAAGTTTTCTCCTCTTAAATGAACTCCTTTGAGTTCTTTGTCGTGTGTAACAAATCTTCCTGTTGCGGAAAGATGGTCTCATTTCTACCTCTGGTACGAAAGAAGAATAAACCTCCAATTAATGAGGCGCCGCCCTCACATACTTAGATAATAACCAATAATTATAATCTAACCATAGATGGTGCACTCATCATATATAGAAACAAGTTACAAAATTTTTCGTAATTCACATTAACATACCAGTGTTAGCAAGTTCCCTATCTTTTGTCATTGTTGTAGCTACTTTCCAGAACTTGGTTGCTAACTGCTTTCTTACCCTACGGTGCCCTATTCCTTGATGCTTCAAGGACTTGGCTGTTACACTGGGATGAATGCAGCCAGAAGAATTTTCGTCATCATCTCTATCTACAAGACGTTCCTGACACTGGGAAGACAAACTATTATGAAATATATGATCACCATTATGATGCGCCTTGAAGCTTTTGTTTAAGCTTGTCAAAGCATGTGGTTTAGCATCCCTGTCCATGTTATCCTCCAAACCACAAGGGGTTGAGGCCTTTCGACCAACTAGAGCACTATCTCTAACTTTACCTTCAATATAAGGAGACTTTTTCTCTGTGCAAACCTCCTTATTTGATGCAACAGATTTCAAAAGAACATTAGCAGGCCTTGAAGTAACCTGACCTTGGGTAACAAGGTGAGAACCCAATGCATTCTTATTAGAGCTTCCCAGATCACAAGTCTTATCTTTGACTGGCTTCTCATCATAAATGTGTTCCTCTTTTATTGCATCATTTAGGGGTCCAATAATTTTATTTGGTGCCATAGAACTCTCTCTTTCTAGTAACAACTTTCCTGCCACCGCTGCAAGCAAGTCGAAGGCACACATCTGATTGTGCACTGTTTTCTTCCTAACAGAACGTTTACCCTACA
Organism: Asparagus officinalis; assembly: GCF_001876935.1. NCBI lineage: Eukaryota > Viridiplantae > Streptophyta > Magnoliopsida > Asparagales > Asparagaceae > Asparagus > Asparagus officinalis. Next base: position 1,795,011 of record NC_033795.1, on the reverse strand, counting down.
AGACAACTATTCAGAGTTGTGGAGAGTTCAAACAAACAAACGACTAAATTACGTTGAACGTTAAATGAAATACCAAATTATGTTAGAAAAGATTATACCTTAGCTGATTTAGGAACTTGGGGTATTGGTGGAACCTGGTACCCATTATTTCCGTAGTCCAACCTCTTATGCAACACCATATCTCAGTAATTCATGACAACAAGAAGGTCAACAATAGTTATGTGAATGGCAATCCTTCAGAGTTCCATCTACACTGAAAAAAAATGTGTTATTAGCCAAATGGCTCTACATTTGGAAGAATTTAGCATCCTAAAATGAAACTAAGGACAAATTCAAAATCATTCAACAGGTGAATCATCTGGCCTAAAAAAAGCCATCAATCAAGCTAAGGGTTTCTTTTTTAAAGCCAATTCTTTACCCTGATTTATTTTTAAACCCGCAAAATTCTGAAATCTTTCATACACCCAAAATACACAAGCTGATTAATTTTAAAACGCAAAATTTGTGCATTAGTATGCTACAATGTATGGTAAATTGCTATAATTTGCTATAACATTTGTTTAACTTCTATTATATTAGTTGAAATGCTATAATATGGAGTCTTGGTTGACAAATAAATCAGGTTGGGTGTTTTGGGTGTATGAATAATTTTAGAAGTGCATGATTTAAAACGTAATCAGGGTAAAGTATGAAGTTTAAATCCAAAGACCGTAAAGCTAGATACGATAAAACAATTAGACTACATGAGAGCATCAAAACTTTCAAGCATTTACCAAATTCCAAAAATGTGGGTACAATAAAGGAAGGCATTCAATGAACTGAGATTACAAGGAGCATGAAAGCACTTCAACCAGCGAAATAAACAAGGAATTATCAATCAAAAATACTCCTTGAACCTCAAATCTTTGCAAAAACAATGCGGCCTCAAAAGGACCATAGGAGGACTTTTTATTTTAAATTCATTTATTAAGAATATTATAGAAAATTGAAGCTTGTAACAACAAAATCATTAACTAAGTGGACCTTGATAAGTTCCGTACAGTTCAAGTAAGATGCTTTCTAATCTGAAATGAAGAGAAGGCAACTGAATTCTAAAGAAATCTCCAAAACCTCATCGAGTTTCAATTATATAATCGGATCTCGATTGTCTAAAAGGCAAACAAAACAAAAAAAAAACAACATTTTCAATCGATCAACCAAAAAATGAACACAAAAAATATCAGAAATAAGACGTCAAAAGAATCCCCATATATCACATAATTCCCCAAGCGAAATTCAATTAGAAATCAACAAACGAGAGATTAAATTCCTTAATCGAACACCGAAAACATCAGAAAACCTCAGAAATGGACGCACTCACCTCCTATCGAACAATTGAGAAACAAAACCGTGCCAAATTCGTCGAAATTCTCAAACAAAGTCCAATTCGAAATCATCAAACGAGATCCACAGAAAATTCGGAATCAAAGAACAAACACAATCAAAACTTGGCGCTCAAAACCCAAAAACAACACGAATCGGAATCGCTCACCTCCGATCGAACAACTCAAGAACAATTCCGCGCCAAATTCGTCGAAGTTCAAGCCGATGATAGATCGCCTTGATAAAATCGCCCTCCGACGAACTCCGATGTACAAAACCCCGCGAATTTCACCCGACCGACCTCCTGATCACGATCGGACCACAGAATTCTCTTCATCCAATCCTTCCCTATTTTCTACAGATCTTAAAGAAAATTCCCGATTTTTTTCTGATTTTTATTATTTTTTATTTGATTTTTTTTCTATTTTCTCTGTTCTTAGATCGCCAAAACCCTGAACCACTTCTTTTGCTTAAACCCCAACTCTTATACCATTTGACCCCGGCAACCGGTCTAGCCCGTAAAACCCCCGCCACGTCTACCGCCTATGCCCGGTCTCCATCCCACCGAGACCGTTTCTTACCGTCCACCGATCCCTCCCTTAGGATCCTGACACGTGTCGGACGGTTGGATCGTACGGCTCTTCTTGTTAAATTTTTAAAAGGGTTTTTCTCCGCAAACTCAATTTTGATATGTTATGATCTATTATATCACATTGACTGAGTCAATAAAGAATTTATAAGAGGTCTAGATTTCATCTTCTGTCAAATAGCTTTTGGCGCTTATTTCTCCAACATCCCTTGCAAATTTGTTACTAATGTCTAAATCGTTGTAATAGATGCATAAGTAATAATGTTTATCTATTTAGAAACAATTGAGTACAGGTATTAAGAATGGCTTTGAAAGTGGATGTGCTTAGAAATAAATCAAGAAAAGCTTTGGGTTCAGGATAAACTTCCTTTTTGAAATGGACGCCACTTTAGTTCATAGGGACGTGATTGTGATAGCGGTTAGCTTTTAATTCTGGCCGTCCGATTACGATCCAACGGACGATTCTAATTAGTTATTAAGAATGTAATTAGTAAGTAACTAGCGGTTGAAGAGTTGGGGGTTAAGTGTTAATAGGTGGCGAGAGCGGAGAAGGTTTAGAGAATTAGAGGAATTAATGGATAAGATTTCCGTAATTTTAGTAGTTAATAAAAAGGTTTGCGGACAAGAATATTCGAGATAATCTTTGAAAGCGGATCCAGATGAGGATTTATGAGGATTTTTAATCTGGAAAATTATGTGGGCCCCTGGCGGAGTTGGCCTCATTTATTTGGTGGCATATAGAACTCATGTAACAGGTTTGCAAAAGAGTAAATAGGCCCTTAACTTGGGAAGATTATAAGAAAACTCTCTTAATTATAGAGATTGTTGATAATAGGTGTTAGTAGTGGGTTTTTAGTCCCACATTGGTTGTGAGAACATATCTCACCCTCCTCTACTTGTATAAATATACGTGCACACTCAATATCAACTTAAGAAAAATTTACTTAAGACTCTATCTCTCTTACTTTAACATGGTATCAGAGCTAGGGTTATTATTTCCATTTCAATAAAAAATTTTAACGCTTCTGCGTTCTTTAGCCAAATCTTGGCATTGCTGCTTTGCAGCCCTTTAAACGCCTTTTTTGCGTTCCTTTGCTAGATTTTTTGCATTACTGCTTTGTGACATCTTAACGTGTTTCGCGTTCTCGTATTCAAGATCGTTTCTCGATCACAAATTTACGGCATCACTGTTTCAAGACCATCTCTTGGTATCAAATTTACGACATCTTCGTTTCAATACTGTCTCTCGGTCTTAAATTAACGGCATCGCCATTTCAAGTCGTCTCTCGGTCTCAAACAAACGGTATTGTCGTTTCACAGTTAGTTACGACATCGCCGTTTCAATCCATCTAGACGTCTCAACATTGGTATTAATCCGTTGTAGCTCTCTAGCGTGAGCATCAGATCCGATCGATCTTCGGGCCACCTTGTTCGCTGGTTGCTTCTTTTTTTTCAGATTTAATAGTCATTTTAACCTTCGGGTTTCTACATTAACCTTTGGGTTCTTCTTTAAACATTTAGGTTTCGTTCAAGGATTATTATCTTGAACTTTGAATTGTTGTTATTATGGCATCTTCACTGGTACTTACTTCTCAGGCTCGGTCTAAGCTCTTTGCACCTATTGCAAGAAGGAGGGACATCGCTTTGAGACATGTTCTCAGCTTCGTCATGAGTTACGTTCCTCGAGAACTGGCTGTAGTCAGTGATCCCCTCAGTCTCGATCCTCTAGTGCACCAGGATTACCGATCAATGTTATGTCATCTACCACTTTAGACCCTACCATTTAAGCTATTGCAGATATTAGCCGTCAAATTGTGGTTCTTCGGCATACCACCTCTCCATCTGCTACAAAACTATCTGATATTCGCCATCAAATTGAGGCTCTTCAAGCTATTACAAATATTAGCAGTCAAATTACGGCTCTTCAGCATACCATATCTCCATCTGCTGTACAACTCTCTGATATTCGATAACCATCAAATTGATGTTCTTCAGTATAGAGCCTCTACATCTACTGCATAACTCTCTGGTATGATTATTGTTAGTTCTTCAACCAACCTTTCGGTCTCTAGTATGAATGATCTCTGGATTTTTAATTCTGGTTATTTCTTTCATATGACTCGTAATGTCTCCCTCTTATCTTCTGTCTTTACTTCCTCTTCTCTTCCCCTATCTACATGGCTGCGGGACAAACTTTGTTTATCACTCAATATGGCTCTATCATCCCACTAACTGACACATCTGGTCGTCTAACTCTTGGCCCCATCTATGTGGCTCCTCAGTTGTGTTTGAATTTAATTTCTATTAACTCCTTATGTATAGATGGCCTACTTGTCTCATTTTCTTCTATACATGTATTGTACAGGATCCACAGGCGGGCAAGACTGTTAGGGCCGGTCGAAAGAGGCACAAACTATATTTTTTGGAATATCTTCACCTTCCAGAGTCCATACGTTAACGTTCTCTTGTTGCTTCTGTAAATCCAAAATCCTCTATCTTGCTTTCCGCAGATTTGTGGCATAGACGACTTGGTCATATGTATCATCAAAGGCTAAAAAGTCTTATCCAATCCGGAGTACTTGGTCTCGTATCCTCTTGTTCTCATATTGAGTCGTGTACTGGTTGTAAATTGGCTAAATTCATTGCTCTACCGTTTCCAACCAGTACATCTGTTTCTACTTTCTTATTTGATTTGATCCATTCTGATATCTGGGGCCAGCTCCTCTGACTTCTTCATCTGGCTACTTATATTATGTTAGTTTTATCGATGTTTTTTCTCGTTATACATGTGTCTACCTACTCAAAAATCATTCTAACGTGCTTGCTGCTTATCAAACCTTCACTGCGATAATCTTCACTCAATGGTAAGTATGTATTAAAGTTTTTCATTCTGACTGTGCCAAAGAATATATATCCTCTACCATGTGCTCTATCATCTCCTCTTATGGGACTATCTTTCAACAGTCGTGTCCCTACACTCATGAGAAAAATGGTATTGCTGAATGCAAACATCGTCATATTCTTGATACCACTCGATTCATGCTCATTTCTTACTCTGTTCCTCATCATTTCTGGGTTGAGACCATTCTCACTGCTACTCATGCTATTAATATCACTCCATCTAGCTTTCTTTCTGGTGCTACTTCTCATAATCGTGTTTATACTCATCCTCCCCATTGTAGACGTCAAAAATGCTTACAGACATCCAAATATCACTCAAGACAAAGAGAAGGTGATAAACATCAGTATCTAAGTCATGGGAGATCATACAAGCCCAAAGGAAGCAAAAGGATCTGTGAATCAACATAAAACAATGTGAATTCACAGAACAATGCAAACTACAGCGTGTGGGCGCGGCAGCTCATGGTGCCGCGGCTACAGCGCGGCAGCTCATAGTGCCGCGGCTAAGACGCGGCAGTTCATAGTGCCGCGGCTTGGGCGCGGCAATCCATGGTGCCGCGGCTACTATAGGGGATGCTACAGCGGTTACGAGGTAGTTATGTGATGATTATGTGAAGTCTACGTGGCGGCGTATCAGAAATAGAACGTGTGCTGACGTGTACAAGCAGTTAAACCACGAAAAAGGTGGTTAAAAGTCGTGGGAGGACAGTTTCAAGCACGATGGAACGTGCTGGTAACTGCCCCTGTGGCCGCTGCAGTTCATGCTGCCGCGCCAATAGCCGCTGCAGCCTTTAGCCGCGACAGCATCAACTGCCGCGCCTAAAGGGCTAGTCGTTGATCGGCTATTTCTTCAGTTATTGTCCAAGGAGGCTATAAATACCCCCCTATGGACATCATTGACGGGGGGCTGAGCATTTTCCAGAGAGATTAGAGCAGAGAGCCTTGAGTTTTGGTGAATTAGAGCAAGAGAGAGAGTCTTCCTTCTTCACAAACATCCTCAAGAAGCTTCTAGCGAGTCCTAGAGATCTAAGCTCAGACTTGATCTTTGGAAGAGTGAACATCTTACATCGATAAGATATTCGCTTCAAATTCTTACTTCGATAAACGAAGGAAGAATCATTAAACCCCTCACGGTTCAATCAGAATCTGTGATTTGGTGGTCCACGAGTCAAAGCGCTCCCGGCACAGGCAAAGATCCCACGCAAGCAGCGATCCAAACAACGGTCCTGCGTTTGTTTCTCAAGAGTTGTAATTTTCCTTTTGTTGTGTAAAAGAAGTCTTATAAAAAGACTATTTCTTTTGAATTTATTGTAATCGACCGAAGATATAATGAATTCCACAACGAAACCAACTTTTGACGCAAACAAGCTGGCGACCACAGTGGGAGCCAACGGTCTCGCTGCCGAGACCGTCGTGTCGCAGCCGATCAAGATTCCAGTTGAATCCATGGTCGAATACGAATTCGACCAGACCAAGTTTGAGGAATATCTCTCATCATCCTCTTCAAGATCTTCATTATCTCGCAAGTACAAGAGGATCTCACAATTGAGGAAGAGTTGCATGCCAAAGAAGGCACAAAATGAAGACTCTCGCTTGATTGTTGCTGAGAATTTCACTCGCAACACCTCTGCTCAAAATGGCTCTTATCTAATTGAAGAGTCATCGAATCAAAGCCCGACGACATTGACGAAAAGAGCTCGTCAGAGACAGCGTCAGCGTCTTGCTCGTCAAATAGCTAAGGCATTTGAACAAACCGACGGAGTTCGTTATTATGCGGACTTAGAGTCGAGGAAACAACAAGTGGTTCGTTCAACGCAACGACGAACTACTCACGTTTCTGCACAATTCACAACGGAGGAATGGACACTCATCAAAAGGGCTCGTTCGACCCTCCAAGAACGTATACAAAAACGTCGTGCAAACGTTGTTCATGCCCGTGCTCTCTTACAACAAAGACGAGAAAGGAGGAAGGAAACGGTGACCAAAGAATCACCAAAACTCCGCCAAGTTTGGATTCTGAAGTCTGGACTTATGCAAAATCAGCATTCGGAGCCCGTTAAGACTCCATACCCACAAGGGGGTGGTTCTAAACGTGCGACTCCCGACATAACCTTGGATCGCTTAAAGACAAAAATAAATTGTCCTGAGAATGCCAACAAGGTTTTATACTCCCAGAAGAAGACGCATTCACCAAATGATATCGTCATACCTGGGAGATCATACCAACAGACGATACGATTTTTTGGCAATCATACCGATGAATCGTATTATCAAGTTGAGGTTGTGAATAATTTTCGAAAGAGAGTTATTCGAGAGATAAACTCTCGTTGTTCCTGTGCACGACTCGTCAAAACAGCATTATCAGAATGTGACTGTTTCAAACGAGAAATCATCCCACGAAAAGTCTCTGCATTATCAAAGCCTAAGCTGAGACATTTCCGCAAAAGAAAATCAGCTGCCCAAAATGATGAATTCCCTGAAGTCACCATCAACGTAGCTGATAGAAGAAAGTCTAAACAGCATTCAAGTGACTCAAATCCCGACTTTTCCCCGAAAGGAAAAGTCAATCCAAGAATTGCTCAAAGGATGTCTCGACTCCAATTAGGAGCTATCAGACGCAGAGACTACAAGAGAATGCAAGAAGGAATGTCCTCGGAGGATGAATTCTCGGACACTTATTCTGCAATCGCTTCTGATGATACAATGTCTAGCACAGGACAAATCAGAGAAGTATTCACAATCACTGCTGATCAGTTCACTCAAATACTTCAGGAAGCTCTAGCCAAACAACGTGAAGAAATTAGAGCTGAAGTGAAGACAGAAATGAAGTTGGCTATCCAACAAATGAGAGAACTGTTAACTCAACAGCCTCAACCTCCTGAGTCCAATCAGCGACTTGAATCCAGCCACCACACTCGGAATGTTGTAGAGGACAGTGATCCAGAGGTGGATGAAGTCATTATGGCTGATACACCTCCCAATGACAATAACGCTGGGGGTGGTTTAACGGATCCTCCCAATAACGATATTGGGGGTGGTTCAATAGCACCTCTCACTGGGGGTGGTCCAATTATCTTTACTCGACATCATTCAGAAAGAAATGAAGACGATGACGGGAAAATGCAAAAACTTGAAGACAAAATCAATGCTTTGATGACGGCTCAAGAAGTTAAGAAGACGGGTATTCCATGTCCTTATCCGAGGGAATGGGATTCAATACCATACCCGACCAAATTCAATCTGATTAACTTCACACCGTTTGAAGGGAAGAGTTCGCCGATTCAACACTTGATTTATTTCAAGTCTCATTTGGGCATAATCTCTGGAAACGAGGCCTTAATGATCCGGTCATTCGTTGGCACCCTTCGTGGGCCCGCCTTCGATTGGTACCGACGGCTCAAGCCAGGGAGCATCAATTGCTGGGATGACATGGAAAGTTTGTTCCTCAGCAACTTCTTCGATGATGACACCGAAGTGTCAATCGGAACTCTTTTGGATGAGAAGCAAAAAGACGGAGAGTCAGTCGACAATTTTGTCAAGCGTTTCCGTAACATGGCGATGAATTGCAGAGATCCTATTACAGAGGAGTTCATCCTGCAAACATGCCACAATAACCTCTCCATCGATGTCCTGGAAGCTCTGGGGGTCGTGCCATCCACAACTTGGAAGGAGTTAAAATCTCGGGGTGAACAAGCTGAGCACTTTCTTAAAAGAAAGAAAGCTGAGAGAGGCCAACCAATGACATCTGCAATCATTGAGAATGCGACTCTCGATCCGAGGTTTCAAAAGGAATATTCTTTCGAAGATGATGAAGCTCCAGCCATCTTGGAATACCTCCTCGCTAATGACAAAATCGAGCTACCACCTATTAAAGATCAGGATGGTGCTAAAATGATTATGGATCCAAATTACTGTGCGTACCACAGAAGGGTTCTTCATCCCACTGAGATTTGCTTTGGACTCAAAAACAAGATCCAAGCCCTAATTGACTCCGGCGTCATAACGACGAAAGAAGTCGAGTAAAGACGACCATAAAACTCCATTGGGTACACGAGTATAAACTGTTTCCCCTCACTCCGAAAAGTATACGAGTATAAACTGCTCCTTAATACTCCAACAGGTATATGAGTCTAAACTATTTCCTTTCTTTCACGGGAAGTTCCTGAAGAATGCCATGCATGGTACTTTTAAGGATAACCCGATCATATAGCTAAACATAATGATAAACTCAGTTTCACAAGAAAAAGCTGGGGGTGGATGGTTCATGTAACGGAAGTTCCCGAAAGAATGCTATATGTAATTTTCTTAGGAATAACCCGATCATTACAAACAAAGTGTTAAACACTACATCCCCACGGTGATTTCCGAATATTCATTTGCTGAGATGAGATTCGATCACTTCGTTGGATCAATCTTCCCTCTCAAACCCTCCTTTGGTCAAACCTTTAAACAGTTAGGACCAAAGCCAAAATCCCCTCTCGATTCGTTCCATGAACGAGAGGTCCACAAATTGAACGATCAAACCTTTAAACAGTTAGGATCGTCTCAAATCCCCATCTTGGTCAAACCTTTAAACAGTTAGGACCAAAGCCAAAATCCCCTCTCGATTCGTTCCATGAACGAGAGGTCCACAAATTGAACGATCAAACCTTTAAACAGTTAGGATCGTCTCAAATTCCCATCTTGGTCAAACCTTTAAACAGTTAGGACCAAAGCCAAAATCCCCTCTCGATTCGTTCCATGAACGAGAGGTCCACAAATTGAACGATCAAACCTTTAAACAGTTAGGATCGTCTCAAAACTCCAACTTGGTCAAACCTTACTACAGTTAGGACCAAAACCAAAATCCCCTTTCGATTCCTTCCATGAACGAGAGGTCCAGCTTCGATTTGTGCAATCAAAACTATAAAAGTTAAGATTGCTTCCAATCTCAATTGATCAAACCTTATTCAGATTCTCTGAATAGAAATCCCAATTTAAATTTCCTTTGTACCAGGAGATAGAATATAAAATTCTTCCTCTCCGATTCCGGGTTCATCTCTACCAACAAACAAGAGACCAGGAGATAGAATATAAAATTCTTCCTCTCCATCATCGGGTTTATCTCTACCAACAAACAAGAGACCAGGAGATAGAATATAAAATTCTTCCTCTCCATCATCGGGTTCATCTCTACCAACAAACAAGAGACCAGGAGATAGAATATAAAATTCTTCCTCTTATATATATATATATATATAGAAAAATGGGTATGCTTGGTGCCAAGCACAAATTGTCTAGACTTTATTATAAAAGATGCATACATACTAGATAACAAGACATAATATCCCAGATCTAGAAGTTTAAGTCCCAAAATATCAGCAAAAAGACAGTCAAACAGGAATAGTCTAGACTCTATTATAATAAATTAACAACATGCATCTAATCTAATCTCATCATCATCATGACGTTCCTCCTATGCTCCATCATCGCTATCCTCCCTGGAATCCATCTCCATACAATCCCTCGTCTGAAACATCATCATCAAAGACAAGTGGCTCTTCTTCATTTGTTTGTGGATTTTCATTTGTTTATATACCCAATAGCAACAAATTCATGGCTATGAACCATGAATTTTGTTTTCTTTTTTTCATTTTGACACAATAACAAATAAGCAAGCTTACTTAAGACATCACAATTTTCAAATGTTATAGCCCACGATTTATGTATATTTTGTTGCTTTTGACCCTAATTGAACATATTTCTTATTCGAAATTTCATGTGCATAAAATCCACGATATTTGCTCTTTACATCTATTTCGACCCATTGGCAACGAAACATACATACCTAAAAATTTCGGGACTTGCATGGATTATAACCCACAATTTCAGCCTATATTTGTTAGTTTCAACCCAATGGAAATTAAATTTTTCTTTCATAAAAAATTGTGATTTTTACGAGCTATAACCTACATTTTTCGTCCTACGAGTCAATGGCAAAAAAGTACATGTATTTAAAATTCTTGAATTTCATGCGCTAAAGCCCATGGTTGGTTTCCGTTATTCTATGTTTTGACCCAATAGCAAATGTTTGGCCGTTACCGATCGATCAATCTAATTCATATATTATAACTAACGATTTTGACAGATTATAGCTAACGATTTTGACAATTTTTTATCATCTCATCTCAATGACAAGTAATCGTACACAATACAAAATTCACAACTTTCATGGGATCATCCATAATTTTTGTCAATTTTTATTCGTTTCGACCCAATGGTGATTAAGTTTATTGTAACCCAATGGTGATTCGTTTCAACCCATTACTTTTGTCCAATTACAGTCGTTCAACCAATGACAACCTCTGGTTACAACCCAGGATTTTAGCAATTTTTGTTCATTTCATCCCAATGACAAATTACTATACGTACTTCAAATCAAAATTATTGATTTTGATGGGTTACAATACATGATTTTTATCAAGTTTCGTTCTTTGAAAAAATCACAAATAAGTATGTGTACCTTAAAATTCACGATTTTCGTTAGCTACCCAAGATTTTTTCCATTTTTGTCTGTTTTGAAAAATGTAATTAATTGGGAGTACAATTCAAAATTTGTAATTTACATGGATTATGACCCACGATTTTCTAGAATTATCATTTGTTCCCCCAATGGCAACTAATTACACGAACTTCAAAATTCGCAATTTGCATGGGCTAATAATCCATGATTTTTGTTACTTTCATTATTTTTATCCATGAAAAATAGATATATATATACTTCGAAATTCACGATTTTCATTAAATTCGTCCATTATGAACACGACTTTGTTCATTTCAACCCAATGGCAATAAACAAAGTATATTTCAGAATTTGTGATTTTATGGGCTACAAACCACAATACTTGCTCATTTTCTTTGTTTCGATCTATCGTCAATCAATCATGCATACCATACCAAAAACTCGCGATTTTTATAGGTATAATCCACAATTATTTTTCAATTTTAGAAAATTTCTTTCTTTTATAAAAAAAAGTGGCTTACATAAGTTATATTATCCACGATTTTTATCAATTTTCGTTCTTACTCTCAGTGAAAAATAAGTATGTGTAATTCAAAATTCATGATTTTCATGGCCTAAAGTACATGTTTTAGCCAATTTTTTTCCATTTCAGCACAATAGCCATGAATTATGCAAACTTCAATAATCACAATTTTCAATGGTTATAACCCACAATTTTTGCCCATAATCAGTCGTTTGACCAAATGACAATTAATTGTGTCTACTTCAAATTTCAAGAATGTCATGGGCTAAAGCCCACATTTTTTCACAATTTCATTCTTTTCGACCTAATGGAAATTAAGTAATTGTTTCTTCAAAAGTTGCATTTTCATCAGCTATAAAGCGATTTTTGTTAGTTTTCGTTCTTTGACCCAATGACAAATAAGTATATTAATGATTTTCAAATTTCATAGGTTTTAACCCATGAATTTTGTCCATTTTTATTAGTTTCGACTTAGTGGTAATTAATTTGGCATACGCTTAAAATTTTGCAATTTTCATAGGTTACAACCCACAATTTTTGTGTAGTTTAATTTATTACGACCCAACGGCAACAAATTATGTATCCTTCAAAATTCGTGATTTTTATGAATTATAAGCCAGGAGTTTTGTTAATTTTTGTCCGTTTTGACCCAAATAATAAAATTATTTGTACTTAAAATTTCACAGTTTCCATAGGCATTAGCTCACGATTTACATCAACTCAAAGACAATTAACTAAACATATCTCATATTCGAAGTTTCATGTGCTATAATCCACAACATTTGCTCATGACATCCGATTTGACCCATTGGTAACTAAACACGTGTACAAAAGAATTTGCGATTTTCATGAGTTATAACCCACGATTTTAGTCCATTTTCGCTAATTTCTACCTAGTAGCAATTAAAATTTTCTTTCATTAAAAATTACGATTCTCATGGGCTATAATCCAGGATTTTTGTTCTTCAACCCAATCGCAAAAAAGTATGCATACTTTAAAATTCGTGATTTTTATGTGCTACAATCAATAGTTGTTTTTCTTTTTCGCACTTTTCGAGCTAATAGCAAAATTTGTCCATCATCAATTGTTCAAACCAATAGCAATTAATTATGATTATTCAATTTCACGATTTTAATGGATTATAACTCACAATTTTGACAATTTTCGTTCATTTCATCCTAGTGACAAGTTATTATACATGCTTCCAAATTCCCAACTTTAATATGGTATAAATCATTACTTTTGTCAATTTCAATTCGCTTTGTCCAAAAGACAATTAAGTTCGGGTACTTCAATATTCGCAATTATAATGCATTATAATCCTTGTCCAATATTGATCACTCGACTAAATGGAAATTAATTATCACTTGAACTTCACGATCTTTGATGTGTTATATAACCCATAATTTTGGTAATTTTTGTTAGTTTTGTCCAAATGATACGTAATAATACGTACTTCAAAAGCAACGATTTTTATCTATTTCCGTTCATTTCAACCCAATGGCAATTAACAAAGCATATTTTAAAATTCGCGATTTCATGAGCTATAACTCATGATATTTGTAGGCGTCAAAAAATGCTTACAGACATCCAAACACCACTCAAGATAACATAGAAGAACGTTATACACGTCATCAGGCAGCACTGTGGCGCGGCAGCCCATGGTGCCGCGGCTAAGGCGCGGCAGCCTATGGTACCGCGGCTATAGCGCGGCAACCTATGGTGCCGCGGCTATTATAGGGGAGTGCTGCGGCGGTTACAAGACAGTTGTACGATGATTATTTAAAGCCCACGTGGCAGCATACTAGAGATAGAACGTGTGCTGACGTGGACAAGCAGTTAAACCACGAAAAAGGTGGTTAAAAGTCGTGGGAGGACAGTTTCAAGCACGATGGAACGTGCTGGTAACTGCCCCTGTGGCCGCTGCAGTTCATGCTGCCGCGCCAATAGCCGCTGCAGTCCGGGATGTCGCGGTCAAAGGGATAGTCGTTGATCGGCTATTTCTTCAGTTATTGTCCAAGGAGGCTATAAATACCCCCCTATGGACATCATTGACGGGGGGCTGAGCATTTTCCAGAGAGATTAGAGCAGAGAGCCTTGAGTTTTGGTGAATTAGAGCAAGAGAGAGAGTCTTCCTTCTTCACAAACATCCTCAAGAAGCTTCTAGCGAGTCCTAGAGATCTAAGCTCAGACTTGATCTTTGGAAGAGTGAACATCTTACATCGATAAGATATTCGCTTCAAATTCTTACTTCGATAAACGAAGGAAGAATCATTAAACCCCTCACGGTTCAATCAGAATCTGTGATTCGGTGATCCACGAGTCAAAGCGCTCCCGGCACAGGCAAAGATCCCACGCAAGCAGCGATCCAAACAACGGTCCTGTGTTTGTTTCTCAAGAGTTATAATTTTCCTTTTGTTGTGTAAAAGAAGTCTTATAAAAAGACTATTTCTTTTGAATTTATTGTAATCGACCGAAGATATAATGAATTCCACAACGAAACCAACTTTTGACGCAAACACCCATTATGATCTGGTCCACGTTTTTGGTTGTCGTTGTTTCATTCTTCTGTCATCTCACGAACGTGATAAATTGTCTCCCAGAGCTGTTCTCTGTGTCTATTTAGTAATTAGTTTAGAACATCGAGGTTATCGTTGTTATGATCCCGCATCTCATTGAATTCATATATCTCGACACGTTCAGTTCGAAGAGGATTCTCTATTTTATTCTGCTTCCGATGATTTCAATTTCCTCAATACTACTGATTATGCTTCTCCACCAGCTGCACCACCTACTTCTTTACCTCAGTTCTCCTTTCAATATCTCCCTGAAATCTCTCCATCTCCTTCTGTTGACTCTCCCTCACCCGAGCTTTCTCTTCCACCATCTGATCCCTATCCCGTAGATATGACACTCACTCCAGAAAATACTGTTGACCTCCATGCACCTGCGCCAGTATCTCCCCCGCCTGAGGTTCCTCTTGCTCTTCGTTGAGGCAAACATCCATATGTTATGTCTGCACAGTATGCTTCAGTTACTTCCTATTCATCTATCTTTCATAATTTTTTTGCTGCTATTTATACTACAGTTGAGCCAAAGTTCTTTCAAGAGGCTGTTCAATTTCTAGAGTGACGACAGGCTATGGCTGAGAAATTTCAAGTCTTTCAGCAAATACACACCTGGGATGTTGTTCCATGTCCCTCTGGCATCTCTTTAGTTGGCGGTAAATAATTTTATAAGGTCAAGTATCATCCTGATGGCACCATTGAACGTTGGAAAGCTCGTTTAGTGGCTCGAGGTTTTACTCAGCAATAAGGTATTGATTATGAGGAGATATTTGCTCCTGTTGCTCAGATGCCCACCGTTCGTACTCTTCTTTCGATCGCTGCTACTCATTGTTGGCCCTTATACCAGATGGATGTTAAAAATACTTTTCTTCATAACTTTTTATCTGAGATAGTATATATGTAACCGCCTCCAATGTCCAATATTCCTATGGGACATGTATGTCTCCTTCACCGTACTGTTTATGGTCTCAAACAGACACCCCGTGCTTGGTTTGAGTATTTTCACGATGTCGTGCTCAAGACGGGCTTTATGAAAATCTATCAAGAGGCTTCTCTGTTTGTTCACACTACATCGTGTAGCAGAGTTTTATTAATCATCTATGTAGATGATATGATCATTACAGGTGATGATGTGGCTGGTATACAGTATGTAAAATCTCAGTTGCAACAATAGTTCTACGTGAATGATCTTGGATCCCTTTGGTATTTTCTTGGTCTAGAAAATTTTTAAGGCCCGCGGGGTGTACTATTGTCTCAACAGAAGTATCTCTCGTATATTCTAGATCGAGCTGAGCTAACCGGCGATGGAACTATCGATACTCTACTCCAACAGAATGTCAAACTTCGCTCTACTGATGGTGAGCCTCTATCTGATCCTACCCGATATCGACATCTTATTGGCTAGTTGGTCTATCTGCGCATCTCTCGACCAGTTGGTCTATCTGTGCATCTCTTGACCAGATTTCTCCATTCAGTTGGCATTGTTAGTCAATTTGTTAGTGCCCCACATTCTGTATACTATACTGCATTATTACGGATTCTTTGGTATCTCCGGGGTACTAGCACTCGCTCTTTTCTGTTTTCGTGCTACCTCCAAGTTAAAGCTTTGTGCATATTCTGATGCTGATTAGGCTGTTGATCTCACTACTAGAAAGTCTACTACAGGTTATTATATATTTATTGGTGATTCTCTAATTTCCTGACAGAGTAAGAAACAAGATGTTGTTGTTCTTTCTAGCACCGAGACAGAGTATTGTGCAATGTCCACAACAACTAAGGAGATTATTCATCTTCATCGTCTTCTTAGTGATTTCGATATTTCTGTTTCAACTCCTACTTCTTTGTACTATGATAATAAGGGTGACATCTAGATTTCTAATAATCCAGTATTTCATGAGAGGACCAAACACATTGAGATCGACGCTCCGTCAATAAATTATCAAGGATAAGATAATTCTACTTCCTCATGTGTCATCCGTCGACGAGCTTGCAGATTTCTTCACAAAAGCCTTACATGTTCATCGGTTCCAGTTTCTTGTACGCAAACTCACTTTGTTTGATCTAACATGAGTTTGAGGGGGCTATTGATAATAGTGTTAGTAATGGGTTTTTAGTCCCACATTGGTTGTGAGAACACACCTCACCCTCTCTACTTGTATAAATATATGTGCACATTCAATATCCAACTTAAGAAAAATTTACCCAAGACTCTTTCTCTCTCTTACTTTAACAGAGACAAAACTTTCATATTTTATTAGAAAACTCTGTTTAACATTAAGATTTTATCAGAAAACCTCCTTAATTTAGGGGAGTTTTCTAATAAAATCTCAGAGTTGAAGGCGGTTTTCTCATGCCCCTTAAACTTAGAGGTTTTCTTACATTTTAAAAGGTAAGTGGGTTTATGATAATCATTAGAAGTCAAGGGTTTTTTTTATGATATTTAGCCTTTGGAAAAAAGAATTTTATTTTTGCAAGGTTGACATAAAATAATAACTTGTTTTATTTTATTTTACACTTAGTAACCATTTAATGTAAATACATTGTCTTTGTTTTTTTGTTTTTTGTTTTTTGTTTTTTTTTTTGTCTTCCCCTCTTCTAGCTACTCAAAAAGTTTAATGTTGCGACTTGGGGGATAATTTTATATGTTAACATGTTCCTGCACGTTGAGGATTCTTTCTGTTGGTTGAGACCTGAGCTCACACGGAGGATTTCATTTTAGATCTACTTTAAGTTTACGACAAGTGAGATTCAGCATTGTCCTGATATGATCTGAAAAATATATTTTACTATCCAAAAACTTCAGAGTTATAATAAGAATTAAGGATTAAAGGTCTATGCTATAACAATATTTTGATATAATAAGGTTGCTGAGAAGAAAATCACTCACATTATAATTAGATGTTCTTAAAAAGTAAAAAATATTAATGAGAAAAAGTATAAAAGGGTAATAAATGCAAGAAAAATAGAAAAATCGCTAGATAATTATCATCGTAACCATGCAAATTAATTATTTCCATGTACTAGGTTCTCAAATAAATATTCAAGTGATTTTGATAAATATTATAATTACCGACAAACAATTTTCATGCTTACATTAAGAATTATCAGCTAGTCTTGATATAGAAGTGTCGCACTAATATAGTTTATTCTTTACGAAATAAAACGATAATGATGTGTGTTTTTCCTCCAATATATAATCTACTAAACTTTTTTTTTTCTAGTTTCTTTTTACCTTAGAAAAACAATAGATAATTAAGATAATGTATCCAATCTAGACGATAACTCTTTTAACAACGACAAGAGAATTGTTTCCTTTCCCAAGGAAATGAAAAAAGCAACTATTTTGGAGTACCAAACTAGAAAGGTTTTCATTGAACACACAGAGGTAAAAGTAAGTTCAAACTTTATTCTGAGATGGTACATTAATGGAGTAAGATTCTACCAGAACCCAATTGAATTGGATGACCTATAATGTTCTGGATGGAGGGTTATGACCTCCATCCGTACTACACTAAATATGCATCAAAAGAATATCTGCATTGTTGCCGATAAACCCCGGGCTAATTTTTGTTACAGTTTTACCCTCAAACACACTCGCTCAACCCATCTCATCTCAGAGTGATAACCACCAATGTCACCAATGGTGTGTTTGAGAGTTTACTTAGGGAAGGGAAGGAAGGAGAAGGTCCCTTCCCCTCCATTACACCCCAATTTGGGGTATAAGAATTTGGGCCAAATTTCCCCTCCATTCCCCTCCTCTATCCTTCAAAATGAAACTCTCAAACAATGTTAAAATGAAATTTCTCTTCCCTTCCCCCCTCTCTACCCTCCATCCAAACAGGCCACAAGAGTAAAACGGTCAAAATTTTAATCCGGGAGTATATCTGCAAAAATAAAATTACGGAGGGGGCCTATGTGCAACAAACCCTAACCAAAGTGCCAGGTGTAGAAAAGTGTAGCGGGCATTATCCGGTCACCCAGTTTATGAGACTAGGAAGCAACTGAAGGTCTCTTTCCTTGACGGCGTCAGACGGTGGGTCTCAGCGAAAGGCCGGAATGAACGGCAGGAGAAGCTGACGGCGTTAGGATGGGGTGGATAAGGCGTTTGTGTGGTCGGCGCGCGAGTTTTTCTACGAGACAAAGGGGCCACGCGCGCGACGGAGACGCTTATTTTATCGGCAAGCGCTACGCCAGATTTCTCTCTTTACCCTCTCCTCTCTTTTGCTCCTTACACGTGTAATTTGCTCTTTTCCTAAATTTTTTTTCTTCTTCTTTTTTATGAAAGCTATTCTTTCTCTCTTTTTATTTAAAGATAATGGTGGAGCCTCTAAAACTTTTTCTTATATGATTGGTAATTTTCATAAAACAAGCCCCATTCCAGAAAGGTTAATAATTAGCACTTATGTACCATGTAGTTTCTCCTACTTTGCACTCGCATACCCTTACTTGTTATCGGTAGCATTTTATATATATATACTCTAAAGTTTTTAAGAGTTGCACTTTAACACCTTCAGTACTCATGTAAGCACGTGAAGTAAGTTGTCTCTGAGTTTTCTCGTATGTGACATTCACAAGCTAATTTTACAATAATTTGATCCATGATATTTCTACTAGGCATTTATATCGGGATTTTATTTTTAAACCTTTAGGGTGGGTTTAACAGTAAGCTCATCAAACATTAAGGGTTAGAAACTTGTAAAATTACACGTACGGTGAGCTCCACGTGGGAAAAAAACGAAAGAAAAATCGATCTCATGTTTACGTAATACAAGATATTAACGTTTAAAATTTGGAAACTTCAAGGTATATATATATATAAAGTCTCGTGCTTTCACATGCAAGGATGATTAATTAATTAGATCCAAGATCAGAATAAATTATCATTGGCATCTCTGTCAAATTAATCACTTGTGATATTTCCCACAAACCTTATTCACATGCGCATTTGTATTATTCTCACAATTATAGCTGTAGACAGCAAGTTAACTGCTGTAGTATAAAACTGAACTTTGTAAAAAAGTCCGCCACAATACCAATCTTTAGAGAATCCTACAAGGATAGCATTACCATCACTATCTCTCCTACCTACTCTTTATAATTCTACAACTACATATAACTAGGACTATTAATGGAGCTATACAAATAGAAGCACCATTCTATTTTCGAAGATGCATCTACTTATAGCACTCATTCTATTTTTCCAAGTAAACCCCAATGGGTGTTTGCGTAATTGAGAAAAAGACTAAAATATCATTTTCAAAACTATGCTAGCTCTAATTACTAATTGTTACTCTAAATGAATTCAACCCTATAAACCGGGCAATGCTTAGGGGGGTTATGTGAAATTTACACATTTTGACAAGTGGTTTGAGCTAAACAACAAGTTGTACACAGTGGATTTCGTGACTTACACTGCGCCAACATGCTTGCAGGTTCAGGGGCGTGACACAACTATAAGAAAGAAAAGAGAGTGATAAATTTGTTTTTGTTTAAAATAGAGAATGAGAATGGAAGGAATATTGCGCTACCAGCCTACCAGTATACATTGCTCTCACTTAAGATCCAATCTCTCCCCTCTCATCCCCTCGATTTTAGGAGAGTTAAGATCCAAAGTAAAAAAATAATAATAATAATTCTTTTTGGCTCTTTCCTCCTTTTCTCTCACTAATTAATAAAATATAAGGAATAATAATTTTTGAATGGTTAACACGACAGCCTTCAAATTAATAAAAAAACCAATCCAAAACTATAACGTGACTGTTCATTGGCTAAGTAGATGGTGTCATGTGGTCACACGGCAGCTACCTAGCTACTACTCTTCAAAAGGTCATTTATGTATGTATTTATTAATAGCCAACAATGTATTATGTAGTCACTGTATATATTTTGGAATTTAGCACTTAAAGTTAGGTGTACGAAAGTTAGTTTCCTATGGTTGTAGATAGTTAATATTGTTCATTGGAGGCAAATTAAGTAGCTAACAGCTTGATGAGTTGATGGTGATTGTAAAAAGTTATTTTGACATTTGGAGGTGTTATAATGCGTAACAGCCTAGTTAGTCTAGTACGTGCAGGATTCCGTACACAATACATTCAATGCTGTAGATACGCAAATGAGCAAGCAATGAGTACCCAAAAGAACAATGCAAATTATTATGTACTTTAAACGTCACTCTTTAATTAGAGAAATACAAGCTGACGATGATGATGAGACTGTTTCATTCAAAAAAAAAATAAGATCAGTGGTAGACCAAATTGTTGACATGAAAAGGATCTGTCCGCCTCTAAACTGCATGGACCGGGCCATGTTATTAGCATGTTACAATGGATCCCACTAGGCCCCTGCAATCGGTCGGTCAGTTTGGTTTTTAGTCAAATTTGGTCAAGCCGAACCAAACTGTCTATCATTCAAAAGCAAACCGAATAAAATTTAAGTCGGTTCGGTTTGGTTCGGGTCGGTTTATTCGGTTTTCACTTGGGTATAAATGTTATGTCCAAATTCAGTTTCACCTCTAATCTGTTGAATAAGAAAGAAGTCTCTTACACTTCAATTTATTGTCTCTTACACTTTAATTTATTAAAATTCATAAACTATCAAATGCTACTGAATATTAGATATAGAAATTAAAATCTTATTCCTACCAAAACTTACATAATTAATTTTTTAGAGAAAGCTTACATAAAGAATTAAAGTGATCTCAATCTGATAGACAAAATAAATAAAAAATATGTAATAATTTAGATGTTGGGTATAGTTTCTATAAAATTATAAGTCAAATCCAAAGATGTATCAATCGAAGAGAAATATCAAGAAAAGGTTAGGATCAACATTATGATTTAAATTCCTTACCTCCAAAGTGGATTGGTCCAAAGTAGAAGAAGCAAATAGATAATAGAGAGGGGTAGAGAACTAGAGATAATGGAAAACCCTAGAATTGGAGAGGACACTATTGTTGAGGTATTTTATCACTATCAGGTCACATGAGAGAAAAAGATATCAAGCTGCAGCAAAGTAACTCTACATAACTATAATGGGTCGGGTTTAAGTTGATGCAAATAGTAATTAGAATGGGTAATACAATTCGGTCGGTTCGGTTAGTTTAGGTTGAAAAAACTTTAACCCAACCCGAACCGAACTCTAGTAAAAACTGAACTGAACTATCAAATTTCGGTCGGTTTGTTCGGTTTGAATTGAACTATGCTCACCCCTAGATCCTACTTCTTGTTTCTTTATTAAGACTTGGAGGTTTTGATTCTGGTCCAGTCAAAACCTAGGGCTAGATAGTGGCAATTAGGGTTGTGCAAACGGTCAGTCGGTTCAGTTATTATCAAATTTTGAACAACCGAACTGAACCACTCATTATTCAAAACCGAGCGGAACTATTGCAAGTCAGTTCGGTGCGGTTCGGTTTGTTCGGTTCTAATCAAGATGCATTCTAAATTCAAGAATAGGTTTGTGACAAACATCAAAGTTCATCAGCATTACTTTATACGTTTATGAATACAAGGCTTTAAATCTTGTTCAGTGCTCTCCAGAATACAACTGAAGCTATAGTCATAATTTAATGTGCAAAACACAATTGCAGTCACCATTGATAGACTCTATGTAGATCTTTACCATATCGACATGATATATTCAGTCAATGCTTGATATAAGATCTTCAGATTTAACCATTTATCATTTACAATATCCAGTCTACCATCTATAAGTCGACACTGTTGCTTCACCAAAATATTCGGATCGATTCCTTCGAAGGTCCTGACCATGGCATATCACCTAACATAGATTCAAATTACCCATACTCGATACAAGGAGAAACAAAGAACTGCAGTAGATCAGATGGTCACCACAAACACGCCTAATTTATTTTTTTGTTTTCCCCTATTAGAGGACTTTGTTGTCTGTGATTAGCATCATTTGCAAGGAAACAACCTTGAACATTTTGACTTGAAGGGAAATTCATGGCCATGGACTTCACAGACTGATATTGTAGCAGAAATTTATCCAGCAATCAAATTTCAAACTCAAACAGCTCAACATAACTCTCCTCCCAATCCCATGACATGAAACTCTCAATCAAACAATTTAGGTTGTATTTTATACCCTCAGAAGTAAACTCCCCACTTTAAGATTTTGCACTCTAATATCTTGATCCCTCGTGGAACACCCAAAAGCATCAGATACAATGTTAAATAACAAAGGGAGGAAACAATTTAGAATGCAATAAACGGTAAATACTCATTTGTGACAAACATTGACAACAGAGAAATTTACTTGGAAACATGCTCACCACAATTTAGAGTGTCGACTGCTCTGCGCCTGCATTGCGGCCCTGTGCCGGTGCGGGTGCGTTGCGCAGTGCAGAGAGAGAGAGAGAGAGAGAGAGAGAGAGAGAGAGAGAGAGAGAGAGAGAGAGAGAGAGAGAGAG
>NC_033795.1:1758838-1772128 GCF_001876935.1 Asparagus officinalis | reverse complement strand
TATGGAGTGTTGCCGACTGTCGAGTGCGGAACTGCAGATTTGAAGAAGTGTGGCTGGCGACTACGGGCTTGGAGACTTAGAGTTATGGTTTAGGTATCTCAAATTGAGGGATTTTAGTGAACGGGTCGGGTATGGGTACATGTTAGAAATTATAGTGTTAAGTGATGCGGTCGGTTCGGACGGTTCGGGTTGAAAAGTTTTCAACCTGATCCGAACCGACCTACAAACAAAACCGACCTAAACCGCAAATTTTCGATCGATTCGGTCGGTTTTTTCAGTTTCGACCAAACCATGCACAGCCCTAGTGGCAATCTCCTCTTTTATGTGATCATCTATCTTTATCAAGAAGGGTCATGACATGCATACAGGCATTATACAGCTGTATTTGATTGTGATGATTGTGCTTCGGCTAATGAGGGTTTCAGTTTTTGTTTCATCTATATCTTCAGTAGCACTTACCATATCTTAATTCGAGGAACAATCCATATCTTAATTCGTGGAACAATCAACTCCAAGAGCGACAAGTACTAATAAGCTAGTCCTGTTATTTACGGTTTTGTGAATGTGACATTCCGAAATGCAAATGAAAGTTTCGACTTGGTGTACAAGTTCAAATGTCATGACAGTAAGCTTCTGAACTTGAATCTCTGATATTTCTTGCTAAAATGATTTTATGTACTTTTCAAATTCAAGTTATCTGAGGGGGGGGGGGGGGGGGGGGGGTGTTGGGGTGGGGTGGGCAGGAGAGGATAATATACGGCGTTCATTGTATCTGGCACTACGCATTTCTTCATCCTATAAATGGAAGGGGTGCGAGGAAATTATATAATGATTGTCATGACAATTTTGCAAAACAAAGAAAAATTGTATATGCTTTAGCTGCAATTATGGCACAGGTTCGAGGTAAATTTCTGCAACATGACCCAGAGAAAGAAATACAGCCCGAGAGAATTTTAAACTTAAATTTATGATGATCAACTTAAACTGTCACTCAAACGTTTTATGAACCAAAATTTCTGCTAGAAAAATATTATTCAATTTAACACAATGAAACCCCCACACTTTACCGGCATTTAAATGCTACGATGCGGTACAAGGAAAATAAATATTTAAGGTTCAAGTTTTGGAAGGAAAACTAATAACTAACCAACCATAAACTTTTTACATAAACCCACAAAAACTACTATAAAAATCTGCTAAACCACAAAGAATAAACCTTCAAATAAGGGAGTTGAATACAAACCAAATAACTCATTCAATTGAGCTATTATCAAATTGCCATGGATTGAACTCAATGGAAGTGATATCCTGTTCCACACTAGAAGTTGAGCTATCTGCAACTGCCCTGTGCTCAGCATATTTCCCATTGTATTCATAAACTTCGAGCTCAGCCCAAGGCGTGGTTACAATTTCTTCGGTCATATTGAACCATTTTGGCTTGAACGGCAAGCCTTTGGCCTCTCTGGTTCTTTTCTCTGCCCTCTGCATCTCCTCCAACCTGAAACCAACCGATAATGCAGTGTTCAACAGCTTTTCAGCATATTGGGTAAATTAAAAAGAAAACCTGAACTTTGAGTTATTTTGCACACAAAGCCCCTAATTCACTAAAATACCATTCTGACAACAGTTAGTTTATGTCGTCATGTGCTTTGTGCATGACATATTTTGGACAATTTTGTCGCTATATGCTTATTTTCTAAATTACCCTCTTTTTTGTATTACAGTAGCTACATAGGAATAAAATTAGATTAGACATTTACCCTTCTCAAGACAGTGACGAGGTAGTTTGGACCTTTTACCCTTCACGTTAACGCCATTTATGACAACTTCCAATAATTCAAGGGATTTTGTATAGTTTTGAAATCATAGGAGTTTATTTCTTCTTCTAATATATAAAGTTTAAAGGGTTTTGTGCAAAACACTCCCAAAAAATGTCTGGGGTTTGTGGAATTTACCCTGCATTTTATATGATATTGGTGACTAAATTTTGTATAGACAAAAAGTTAAAATCACGAACTTATTCAATATCCACGAAGGTTGATTCCCGCAAATGCAGAACCTCAGAAGCTCAAGGAACCCACCCCCGTCCACCATATTTGGGTACGTAGCCGTACCCAAAACGGGTTGGACACGGGTACATCCCCCAAATTGCCATGTAGGGATAACCTTGCGCAGAACAATGTGAATGTGGAAGTTAAACTAACCTGCTCTTTTCAGAAGCAGACTTGGACATGTCACCTTTCTCTAGTGCATATCTATCAGGCCGCATTCTAGAATCTGATGGTAGGAGCTTCTTGGGAGCTGTGTCAAAGCTGTTGATTTTATGTGCAAAATGGGTATATTGAAACTTGTCATTCTCTGGTGCAGCAGCAACTCTCCAGACCTAAAAAATATTTTCGAGAATGGAAAGGAAAGTCCACCATCAGTATGAGCAAATGTAACTGCTAGTATTGAAAATAATAATAATAAAGCAGTTAATGCTATCTTACAGTTATTATATAAGTAACTCCATATCCTAGGTTTTGGAGCAGAGAAGTCATATAGAAGTTCATGATACTACAATAGTATTAGTTTGAGCTTGAGCACACAAAATTTGAAAAAAGCAAAGTTTTTGGACCTGTCCTATTAGTAAAAGAAAAGTTTTGAGGGTAGCAGACGGCCGAAGCTTATTCCAAAAAAGAACCATGAAGCTCAACAAAGAACATCAATGTGTGATCTGAAACTGCTTTTCAATCTTTAGAGTACTTTTAATTTAGATTGGTTTGTATAGTATGGATTTTTTTTAACTAAAGCGTAAAATATCAACTATCGAAGAAAGAAACATGTATTCTACGAGAAAATTAAGGCATAAGCATATAGATTGCAATAATTCTTCAATCTGTGTATACGCTAAAAAGGGATCTAAAAGAGTCTGCGATCAGCATAGAAGTCCGTAGGCAGCTTTCTTTCGATATGCAATTTTTTATTGGCATGTGCAAGCAGGTACATCAAGAGAAATCTGAATTGTGAGAGTTTGGATATTGTATGAATTAAAAAAAGGGGAAAATAACCATTTAGGATAAATCAAGAGACTATTGGGAATAATCTTCAGAAAAAAGAAAAAATGCTAATGATGCATTGTTTTTTTAACCGTCCTAAAATTAGTAGGATTGGCTACAGCTTGCTGTTCCATGTCAATCTAATTGAAGAGTAGGTGTATCTATGTACGCCTTGTTTCCATGCACCCTAATTTCAAATGCTGTATTCTATACTTTGGATGTGTCTATTACTGGACATAAAATTTAAGCCATTTAACTTGGAACGCGATCTTGCATATTTTTAGTATCTCATTTTAAATTAAGGGGGAAAAGTTTAGCGGAATCTGCCAACAAGCATGCCTGTGGAACCAGATTTCCCAGTTAATTCCTCCCTCATTTGTTTAGTTATTTCTAATTTATATAATTCAATTGATATATCATTTAGTAATTGTATACGTTGATACATAATCAGTTTGCAAGCGGATGGGAGCTTGAGTCCATGGATGTGTCATCAACATGGTTGAGATAAGCGAGCTACTGTGGTTTGTCTAACAAACTAGAAAACTGAGCTAATGGAGAATATATAACAGAATATGGCAGGTTTCACAAAAACATGTCACACCGAAGTCCACTTTCTTGTGCTTGCAAATAACACAAAAGTTGCTACTGTAGGATGACATGACTGATAAGCATAATATCTGTAGCTAGAAAGAATAAGACGAGACATACACGCTAAAACTACTGTAAATGATTCAGCTAAAATAGTACTTCATGTGCCTGGATGGTGAACTGCATTTGACTGATGCAAATTATTAAGTTTGGTCAAAGATGTATAGACGGACATTTACCAAATTCAATACTATCAGCATTTTCACATGTTTGCCTATATGATATAACATTGATGCCCTGCTAGCATCTTAAAATCTCTTCTACCACATTGAAGTTCTGAAGTCGTGGTGAGGATGAAGGGTTATGATTTTGAACTAATATACTTGGAGATTTTTGCTTCGTTTGCATGAGCTAAAATATATAACCAGGGAAGATAGACCAATCTACTTGCCAACTTGTGTCCTTGATAAATGATTAGGAATTTGGCATTGCTTCAAAAGAGGACAACAGGATGACAGCTGATTATGTACATGGTGAATTCTTTTGTACATAAGCACTGTTCACTAAATGCATAAATAGGAATGTCTTGGGAATGGTTATTACCTCTTTTAATTCAGTGCCAGGAAGAGGCTCTCCTTCCATGTCGCAAGGTTGGTAACTCATTGACTCATTCCATTTTCCTGTCATCAGCATTTTTGGTTCTTCTTCTGAATTATACACATAACCATCCACTTCATATCGTCCAGCCCTGCCAACATTAACAGTTTCTGGTAATTCATGATGGCCAACACGCAGAGCACAAAGATCACAATGTAAGGCGTCACAACTACAAAGAGCGAAAAAATTTCTAGGCTAATGCACCCATTATTATATAAGTGCAAGTAGAATTGGGTGTAAACTTCTAATATGTATATATACCCCTAACTACAGTTTATGCCAATGCATAGAAATAGTGAAAAACACACTTCATCTAATTAACGCTGCTCGAAGTATCAGATATTACAATGGAGGTATAACCAGAAGCTGAGCACACATTAGGAAAGGTATGCAAGAGGTCCATGTACATGAATCGGAGGAGATGTGCAACAAAAAGAAAATTGGCCATACCCAAACCAGCCACATGGTTGAAAGTATAGTACAACTTTGTCACCAGTTGTTAAGTTTGTCATGACCATCTCACCGGGTGAATCGATCCAGGTGCGCCCAAATATAAGGTTATTTACCTTTGTCGGAGGTGGCACCAAACCCACTACAACACCAGACTTTTTAAGTGTCACCCTTGTCCTGTTCAAACACCAAACATGGTAGTATAAGTAACAACTACTACTGAATTACTGCAACCAAATTTTAAGCATCTGCATGTAGCCTAGATTTAAGAGAATGCAACCATCTTCAAAATCTGGTGTTTGATTTTAACACACAATCTGGTGATTGACCTTGCGCGCAGGTGTGCATGCACACAGAGAGAGAACTACTGAATCTAACTTTGACATAAGGACTAAATAACAAGATGACAAGTTAAAAATAGAGAAGATAATTTGATCTTACCTTCCAACAGGATAGACTTCTACAGAGTTCCCTAAAAACTTTGTCTTCACTTTGGAAGTGATGTCGTAAGTAAAATGTTCATTCTCAGCATGTGCTGCAGCTATAGGAGGATGATGGCTCACCTGATAAGAAAAGAATCCGATTAATTTTTTTCAATTGAAGGAAGTGCCAAGAGAACTAAGTGTTCTGAATCAATGTGCTAGTATATCCATAAGCATTGTTCAACTATAGCTCAGTGCAGCATGGATTTAAATTCGCTATAGGGTGCCTAAACATGATATTCATGACTATAGCAGTGCAAAAATAGTGCAGCGAGTTCCGAGCAGTTCACCTGTTCAGCAATAAAAGTAATTCCATTATGATTAGCAAACTCATAAGTCTCTCCAAGGATGGAATTGAAAGGCTTCCATGTTCTCTGATAGGCATAGTAAACTGATATCGCCCATGAAGCTGCAAACAACAATCGGACAGTTACACTGAATATACTGTATTATTGACAAATTAACAGCGAGAGAAATATTTACTCAATCTACTTACAAGTATAGACCAATCTCATATAAGGGTCTTCACATTCATCTGCCAGATTTAGCAGGTGAGAATACTCCATCAACTATTGGAAAGAAAAGAAAAATTAGAAGCCTGAACATATGAATACTCCATCAACTATTGGAAAGAAAAGAAAAATTAGAAGCCTGAACATATGAACAGATGATAAACAACAGTATCTAATTTTAAGAAGCATTAAGAAGTAATTTGTCCAAATTAAGAATGACCAACATAGAAATATGAGATATCTTCTGTAATACAATGTAAATGAGAAAGTTCAGCTAAAGCAACATGCATAAACAATCACTATGCTGTGTTAATAACCCTTGTTTGTAACTGAGGCATTAACCTTTCCACATAATTGAAACAAGCCAGTAAGATACTTAAATCCTGTCAGGAATCTGTTTCCAATAGAAATTAAGAAAGATGGGTAGACAAGTGGCTCCAATCAGCCTGTAAAAATCTAAACTAAAATACTTCTCAGTTTGTAGAAACATACCTCCGCCATTTTTTGCAGCATCGTCATGGGCTCAAAAATTATAACCGGAAGTGTCACCATGGATGTCACATCCGATCCAATATATTTTTGCATCATCTTCCAATGGCTATCCCGATCCTAAAAAGAAAGGAAAAGGGACAGGACAAACGCCGAATCATTATAAAAGTTCACATCACAGACCAATACAGATACTGAATGATGAACCGGGAAACAAATTAAAACACCTTCCAATTCTATACATATTTATACTTTATAGTGATGTCGAAAACTATGCTATGACTAGTTAGCTACGATACTTCCCGTCCATATGCATAAAACTGATGGAAATTGTAAATAAACAGAAAACAGACATGAAAGTCATAAACTTTAAAAAAATTAAGAGAATGTCTACGAACAACTGAAACGTATATATATTAACAAAACCAAAGACAGAATCTTGGATTAGTTTTCCTGGAAACTGCTTTTAGCTGATCTTAGAATTGGACCTCTTTCTTTGGAGCGGACCTCGCCTAAGACCCACAGGCCCCCGAAGGGAATAAAGAGAGTGAGATGAGAGCCAGTACGGTAAGAAAGACAGAAATGAGCGAGAGATGAGACAAGTGAGCTGAGGGGTCAACCCCCCGAACCAACAGACAGGGCCCTTGGAAATGAAGCAAGGGGAAGGGCGGTAGCGCAACTCATAGAGAGCATAGAAAAGACTCTCTCATCCACTTTGACCGGTGCTCTTCGTGACTCAGATTTAACTTTACTTGGTAAATGGACTTGGAATGCCAAAAAACAAGAATAAGTTGAACTGGAGCTTTCAGACAGTAATGTACCTATAGAGACCTCAGTATATTGAAGGGTATCCAGAAGGATATATTAGGTAATTGATAGAATATTTGTTTGTTAGTGAAGATATTCCACTTTATTTAGTTTGTCCCTTGATCATCATGCTTCAGTTAGGCTAAAATATAAATGGACAGGTAGAGAAAGAACTGGACATTTCGCATAAAAGTACTATGGATATTCCCAATTTCAGACATTGCATTGATTTCAATCCATACATACTAATATATGGAATTCTTCTAATTTGATCCATTTAGTATAATTCTACAACAACAGCAGTTTCAGGGAAATTTTTTGTTCAAACTCTGAAATAGAGGATGAAAGGTTATTAACAGCACCTCTTGCTTCCATCTTCCTTTTGCTGCTTCAGCCTCAGCATCATCTGTGCCTCCTTCTGGATTTATCACTTCAAGTCCTTCATAACCCAATAATCTAGAATACAAAGATATTACGTCACCACGGTTAAACGTGTAAAAATTAAGAAGCAATCCAACTTTTCATGATTTTAGAAAGACAACATTTGCACTGCAAAGGAAATAATCAAAGCAGGAATTGACTGCATATGTAACATGATATGTACCTTACAACAGAAAGTGATGAACATATACACCTCAATTGTTAGCAGGATAAAAGAAGGGTCAGCATCGTGTCAATCAAATGTATATAAACACCCTAATTGAAAACCTAATCGGCCACTCGAACTTCAACAAAAAGTTTGGACAAGTAAAATGAAACAAAGGTTCCCCAAAAACAACTAATAGTACCAATCTCAGAAATAAGACAACAATTGAACAAAGAATTGATAAGCACATCATAAAACCCATTGAGATATGCTTCCATCTAGTTTTTTTTTTTTTTTTTTGCCTGCTTTGTACCTCCTACTCTATCATCTTCTTCATCCAAACTCTTCATACAATCAGGGCAGTTCACGTGCTTAGGTTCGGCTTCAAATTTCAAATTCTCAAAAGTCCCAACTTCAAATTCGTACTTGAAAGATGAAATTATCAAACAACCCTAAAATCACAAAATAACCACATATTTCCACAATTATAACAGCTAACTGAGGCAAAATTTTACAGAAAACCACGTCAAATTTCACCAGAAACCAATTGATTCCATGATCGAATATGACAATTATGAAGCATTCAACTATTAAAGAACCCAAAAATTCACAAAGAATACAACAGATGAATTTTGACATGCTTAGGTTTGGCTTCAAATTTCAAATTCTCAAAATTCCCAGCTTCAAATTCGTACTTGAAAGATGAAATTATCAAACAACCCTAAAACCACAAAACAACCACATACTTCCACAATTATAACAGCTAACCGAGGCAAAATTTTGCAGAAAACCACGTCAAAATTCGCCAGAAACCGATTTTGATTCCATGATCGAATATGACAATTATGAAGCATTCAACTATTAAAGAACCCAAAAATTCACAAAGAATACAACAGATGAATTTTGACGTGCTTAGGTTCGGCTTCAAATTTCAAATTCTCAAAATTCCCAACATCAAATTCGTACTTGAAAGATGAAATTATCAAACAACCCTAAAACCACAAAACAACCACATACTTCCACAATTATAACAGCTAACCGAGGCAAAATTTTGCAGAAAACCACGTCAAAATTCACCAGAAACCGATTTTGATTCCATGATCGAATATGACAATTATGAAGCATTCAACTATTAAAGAACCCAAAAATTCACAAAGAATACAACAGATCCCACAGCTCCAATAGCCAATCGACGTCAAAATTATCAAATTCAACAGAATTCGATCGATTTCATACCCATTGACCGATTTATGAACCGCGCTCCCCCAGCTGCGGATCGCCGAGAAGAACCCGCCGGACTCTGCTTTCTCATCCTTCGATCCCATCACGAAACCCTAATTCGATCCGATCTCGCGATGTGAAGACCCCCAGAGAGAGGAAAAATTTCGCGAGAAGGGGGGGGGGGCGCGAAGGTGTCAAAATTTAATAGTGGGAGGGGGCTGCGAGAAATTTTGGCGCTTGCTTCGCTTTGGTTCGGGAGGCCGGCCTGTTATCGTGGAAGAAGGGGCGGAATTCGAAGGCGCGGGGGTGGAACAGGAAATGACGGCCTTGCCCCTGCGACCGTCATGTGAGGAGGACCTCGGTGCGCACGTTAGAATGTTCTTCTGTGGGTTCCTTCTTCCTTGACAATATTTGTTGAAATGTGACATTTATCACTGTATATATGTACCCTTATATGAATAAAATCATAAATACGAGTGAGAAATACTATACTAATATGGGTCGATAAGTAAAGCCTCATAGAGTCATAGCCTGTAGCCATCAAAGTCTAATATGAGCATTAATCAGATAAGAATAATATATACATAGACTATGTAATATGTTATATGACATAGCTTAATCGTAATTATTACTATAACGCCCCGTTTGGTACGCGGGAATAGACTCAAATGAGAATGGAATGGAACAATAAATGGAATGGAATAGTCATTTTCATTCTCACATTTTGGTATAATTTATAAATAAAGTGGGAATAGACGTATTTTAAAATTATATATTTTATTGATTCTCATTTAAGTGGGAATGCTCATTCCGGCATTCTCTATTATTTTATTGAAAATACTCATTCTCACATAAAGTGACAATTGATGAGAAGTAAAAATGAGCATTACAACTTCAAAAAAGAGGGTGTATTTGATAGGAAGGATTGAGAAGTGAGAATGACATATTACCTAGCCCATATATATTATCCCGGATTATCAAAATGCTCTTCCTCCATTAACATAACATCTAAATAATCTCAGGTATCGATCTAGACCTTACATTCATTAAAAAAATTTAAATATAAATACAATAATAATGTTTTGGGTTATAAATTTGCTTCTAAGCGCAGTTGGCCAACTTGTGTTCCTATAATGCAAAGCATTTGGAAGCACGTGCTAGCCTTGTCATTTGCCGCTGGCGGTTGCACGTCCTTCGAACCCATTGATTGAATATTTAAATGTGAGTACTGTTTTTTTTTGATACAGTAAACGGGGGTCCAACTATTCACACTCCTAAATAGTAACTTTGGAGGTATGTGAGGACTAAATTGCTCTTCTCTCAAATCAAACCAGGCCAAGTCCAAAAGGGCATTTTTGGTAATTCAACTCCCAAAGTTACTGTTTGGGAGTGGATATAGCAAACATGAGTAAACGGTTGGTCCTTGAGTTTGCTTCCAGCTAAGTTAGCTGTTAGCATAACCATCTATTATTTATAATATAATAACATGTGTATTAAGGTTTGGATGAATGTTTCAAAGAGTTTAATTAATTAACTATAACCATTAGCTTAATCATAAAACACCAAGATAAGTGAACCCTTAATAGGAACTACAACGGCAATTGCAGTGCAGCATGTGAGCATAACTAACTTGCATGTCTGTTTATGATTATTTTATGCGTCGATCTCGATCTCTGGTTGCTTACGGAAGTTGGTGATGATGAATGATACTGCCTCGGTGTATAAAGTCGGTCTCGTTTGGGCTGAGCCCAATTAACGTGTAAGACCACGATCATCTAATCCTATATCTGGGCCTGACCCACTGGGCCTGACCCACTGGGCTAAAATTTTCGAACTACTACTACACCATCACACACAAAAACACTGGGCCCCCGTGCCTAAATTATCATCAAAATTGACAAGTTATCAAAGAACGCGTGAACCCTCTAGACGTTACAGGTGGATTATGATTCATATTTGTTCCCCAAAAAAGAAAAACTTTTTGGAGGTAACCATCCTTGTCTGCTGATTATTCAGTGATCATCGCCTAATTTCACTTTTGACCTTTATTTTCTCCACGTGCCTAATATTTAGCCCTCTCGCGATGTCAGGGCCTGCTGGGTGAAGATAATAACCCCTCTAAAATACCATATTTTGACCGCCGTTTGACCAACTTTCGATTCGTTTCATAACCGGTTCATGTTACGAGTTTCAATTATAAAATAGATTAACCCTCTAATCTTCAGTGGGCCCCCGAAAAAAATCGATGAGGCTTGGGTCCCACGGGGTGGGTGATGCGGGTGATCCAGGTCTAGTTTGACCCGCATCGGGAGATTCTGGATGCTCGGGAAAATCCAAATCAGATGGGTTATTCGCAACTCCAAACACGATAAAGAAGTCCCAAGAAAATTATTTATTGTTTGACTATTTTTTGTATAGTTTTCAAAATTGATGTTATTTTCAAAAATTATTTATTATTACAAATAAGGTCCCCTTTGGTTGCAAAAGAGAAAGGCTGAAAACCTGACAAAAGCTAGGCTTTAAGCCAAAATCGCCTCTTATAGTGGCGATTTTGGCTTAAAGCCTGACAAAAACTCAGGCTTTCAGCCTTGTTATTATGCGACCAAACAGGACCTAAGAAGAAGTAACTGAAGATTTTGAAATACTATATCTCAATTTGCATCCGTATCAACACACTTTTTATGGGCGTCTTATATTGATTTGGAATTTTTTTTTATAAAGAAAAAATGTTAATTTGGGAGTTATTCCTGTATTTGCTGCCCGCACCGGATCCACTGACCCATCACGTGCGCTTAATGCCTGGGTAGTGTGCGTGTTTGTGTGTAAAAGAGCAACTTATTAAAAGATACGTAAATTAACTTAAAACAAAAAGTCCACTCATTGATATAATGTCTTTAAAAGAACCCTGGATTGGGACGTACGTGATTAGATCATCATCAAAGAATCTCTAAATCCCATGGACGCTAATCTCTTTCTTAATTCTTCCCTCCTCTGCAAGTAATGGAGATAACATTTTCTCTCTCTAGTCAATATTTTTACTCGCAGCAAAGATTAATCAGAGTGAATGTGAGAGGTTAAGACCACAAGAAGCTTGAAGACCAAGAAATAATGAAGATAGATACAACAGTTTTTTAGTTACACGTAGCAACCTGTTGTTATCATATAATTTATTATGGTTGTATTTGGAGACCACGCTAACAATTTTGCAACTATATATTTTTTAATGGTGTTCTACTCTAGTTCGAATGGTGTCCTAAGCAGTAAATACAAGTACAAATAATAAAAATATGTATAAAGTAGGAAATCCAGTAGTATCATACGATGCGACTAGACACTAGTGGCTTTGCCACTGGTCGGCGGTCATGGTTGCCAAAGCCGCTCAAGGTCGGGCTTGAGTTGGGTGTTAACTTAATTACATTATTTGCAAGTGAATCAAATCCATAAAATGACTAAATTAAGGATAATGATTGAAGAACATTTTCTTTAGTGTCCAAATGTACACATCCATAGTTACTGATTTTTTCAATTAAATTTTAAGGAATGTATATTTATTGTTTAGCAATGAGTAAAGTCAGAGGTACTCAAGGAAGCATGTTTTCTTAAGTGGTCAAAGTGGCTAATAAGATCATGTGCATGTTTGGGAAGACTTATTTTTTAAAGCTTATAAGTTATGCTGACTTTTAGTGGTTTTTAGATTTTTTGATAAAAACACTATAAAAATTGTTCGAGTAGAACATTAATTTGTTTAGTAAAACTTAACTTTTTTAAGTGAGCTTATAAGCTACTTTTTCTAAATGCTGGGGTATATCAGCTTTTTAAAATGAAACTTATAAGCAATCTTAATTTGTCTTTTTACCAAACAGGTAGAAATAAAAAGCTAGCTTAAACTAAAAAATAAGCCTCCCCAAACACCCTCTAAATCACTTTTGCGGCTTACAAGTCACCTTTATTTGGCTAATGGTTTAATTTAGCTTATAAGCCACCAAAAAAATAAGCCAATGTATCTTAGCTTATTTTTTTAGTAACTTATAACTCATGAAGTTTGACCAAGTGAAAGGCAACATATACCCCTCTTCATTTTATAAATATCCAAGTAACATTTATCTCCCTCCAATCTTATTATACTTTTTGATCATTCTGACAACAATAATGACATATAAGTCATTCAATTGTTAAATACTTTCCCATTAAAAATAACTTATAATCCGTTAAATTTATGAAATAGATTACAAACCAATTGAATTATAATCCAAAGTTGCAAATCGTGGGCAAATGTGGACTTAGTAATGGAGCTAATCAATGGAGCTCGTTCAGAAAACCTTCATCAAATAAAAATTCCTTTTATTCTCTTAACCTACTATGTATTTCCTCCATGGCTCCGATTCCTTATTAGCAAGGGTTATTCTGGTACAAACCGCCGCATATCTTCTAATATTTTGATATTACCCCCTACATTTTCA
>NC_033795.1:1755304-1758827 GCF_001876935.1 Asparagus officinalis | reverse complement strand
AAAAACCTACTTGTTGATGTCAGTTATCAAATATGGGGTTTGTGTGATGATTTGTGGAATGATTAGGGTCCTCTAACTCCTTCTGATGAGTGGTTATGGGGCTCGATATTCTTCCCTGAACCTAAAGGAACTCATAAGAGGGCGGAATTGGGTTTCCTGAGTGTTCCTCAGACGATCAAGTCAGTAATTGATCTTCAGTGGAAAAAATAGAGTTAGTTCTCGTTATATAAATTAAAAAGGCCAGAGAGTTACATCATGCAGGCCGCTCCTTTTATAGTAGGTTTGAGGGGGCAAGAAGGTAATTTGGGTCGATTCTAGCTAGGAAGCAGAGGCGGCAGATATGTGTTATGTGTTGGCTGCAGAATGAGGTGAGTCATCTGGTCATTTATTATGGAAATGACAGCATGTGCTTAGTGTGGACTCTAATTTCTTGTGTCTTTTATAGAAACAAAAAGTTTGAATATGAGCCTCTAATATGTTGCTCTTACAACAATAAAATCCACTTGAGAGATATGGATATTCTAGATGAGTTATGTATCCTATATACAATACAATTGTCCTAGACAAGTGAGTTATAATAGTATTTTTTATTCATATCATTTGGGGTAAGATTTGATAGGGACTTGCATCAAAGAAAAAAAAAAGAAAATTTTATATTTAGAACACATGGTGAAATATATCATAATCTCCATGTTCTAATTTCGTATGAAAATAATTCTTCATACTTTCAATTTTACTTCTATGATTCAGAGAATGAGCTATAAAATTGAATGAGAATATTAGATAATATAAATATATGAGAGAAACATCAACTAAAAGTTAACATGGATATGAGTCAAACCATAACTAAAAGTTTAATGGACATATTGCGAGTAAATTCATATGCAAAATTCTTTTGCGAATTAAATGATCACTCATCTTTTGAAGACTTTAAAATACTAATAAATAGAGATGTTGTACTAAATTAATATGTTTATAACTCACAAATAGTAAATCACGTAGCCACAGTCTGGGTTGAAGTAAATAATTACAATATTTTATTTGAGAGAGATTATTGGGTGGATGATCTTTCCCACAAATTTTTTTTTTACTCAATTTTTATCAATTTAAATAATCATGATATTCAACCACGTGCATTATACGTGCATATTAACTCAGGATATTTAATATGAATACAGAAGCAGAAAGTTCTTAAAGATTAGTCTTCAACATTGACGTCCACGACTACAAGAGCATAATCTATTGGTTCGGGTATCCATCAATAAACATCAGACCGAGATTGGACAAAAATTTACAGATCGAGCGAAGTTATGTTTGGCTTCTTGCTGAAGTTCTTCCTTCCGAGAATACAAAAGGACAGTTCAGAATATTTAATATGAATACAGAAGCAGAAAGTTCTTAAAGATTAGTCTTCAACATTGACGTCCACGACTACAAGAGCATAATCTATTGGTTCGGGTATCCATCAATAAACATCAGACCGAGATTGGACAAAAATTTACAGATCGAGCGAAGTTATGTTTGGCTTCTTGCTGAAGTTCTTCCTTCCGAGAATACAAAAGGACAGGACTCCTCATGTTGTTGGCTTGTTCTACACAAAAGTGGGCAACATCATAATGACTCGTCAGGCTTAGAGCTTTCCTAAGCTAAATGGCCTATTCTCTTGTTTCTTGTTGCATGCCCTTTTGCTCCCCTTGGACAATGACGAAGCGATAAACAAACAAAAGATGGTAAAGACACAGCTACTTAATCATAATTATTAACCATCTAGTTTGTAGTTATTATTATTTTTAAATGCAGATTAGAAATGATCCGGATTATGTGCAATTTTAATTGACTGCTCCAATCAATGATTATACATTATGGATTTTTAACCATAGTTAAAAGTTTAACTAAAAAAGATGTTGGAGTTTTTGGTCAAAACCAACTTCTAAAAATGAATTTTTAAGCTATATATTTATTAACTACTGATATTTTTCAGAAATCCTTAGTAGCGTAGTGGAAAGTAAAAGTTTTAATATTTTAAAAGGTCATGAGTTTTAGGCTTGACGTAGGCAAGCCGGGAATTGTTTTGTCTTAAATAAATCAATTAATCTCTCATAAGTACTAGTGAGTCGTGGGCCAATGGGATTAGGAATCCTAATAACCTCATGTAACCAAAATAGATTAGGAATCCTAATAACCTCATGTAACCAAAATAGATTAGGAATCCGTTATCCAACAATTCTCCACCTCGGCGAAATTTTCCCAAAACTCACTGCTGGAAACATAACTTTTAGCGACGGAAAAATCCGTCGCTAAAAGTAGAAAATCCGTCGCTAAAACCTTTAGCGACGGAAAATATAAAATTCCGTCGCTAAAATATCGTCCGTATAGTGAGGGTAGCGAACATGTGTTTTAGCGACGGATATTCCGTCGCTAAATTTTAGCGACGAAACATTAGCGACGGATAATCCGTCGCTATACTTTATTTAAAAAAATTAAAAAAACTTTAGCGACGGATTTTCCGTAGCTAAAACATGTTTTAGCTACGGAAATGATGTTCACGCTACAACTCAGAGAGGATCTTCGCAGTGACTTCAGCATCATTTACTGAAGATCATCTCAATTGTTTAGGAATGTGTTTTTATCTTTACACTTTTTCAATCTAATTTATTTGTAAACCTAGAGATCATGGTGAATTGAGGCTAAAATTATCGTCTTGGATAGATTGCGTGTGAGATTATCTGAGAGTTGTATTGTGCATCACATTTTGTAACATCTGGTAGGAATGGGTGTAAGAGTTTTGATGAACTTAAGAGCTTTGACGAACTTTGAAAGTTTCGATTTTATAGGCGTGAAGTCTGTAGATGTAGGCATCTTAATGAATCGGCCCGTAAAATTGTGTGTTTAAGTTTGGTTGTTTGCTTGGTTGTTTTCTTCTGTTAATTTAGTTGCAAAACCTTTTTTTAAATAACCTAGTTTTTAGCGCAATCCTATTCTCAGGAGATCGATTTCACAGGGGTTAAGTCAGTAGATGTCGGCATCTTGCTGAACCACATAAAATTGTTTATTCGAGTTTGATTGTTTTTTTCTTCTGCTTATTTAGTTGCAAAACTCTTTTAAAAAATAACCTAAGTTTCGACGCAAACCTATTCAACCTCCATCCCAACAGTGGAGCTCTCCTCTAACAGGAGCAAGAGGAGGAGGATGCCTTGTGGTAAATCCCTGAAGTATGCTGGTAAAGTACGATTTGAGGGTTTTGTGAGGAGAGTTTTGGGGTTTTGGAGCACAGAAAAAGAGAGATCTTTCTGAGCTATTTGTTAGGGTTATTGGTTGAGAGATTGAGAGATTTGTTGGTGAGATTAGTTGGTTCGTTTGAGCGATTTGTAATCTCAATTTGTACTCTCCTTCTCTATTAGTGAAAACCCACCCCCTTCTTGCCCCGTAGACGTAGGCAATTTGCCGAACCACATAAAACCTTGGTGTTTGTGTTTTGTTTGGTCTTTCTCTCGGCGTTCGTTGGTTTGGTTTCTCAAAGCAT
>NC_033795.1:1752960-1754304 GCF_001876935.1 Asparagus officinalis | reverse complement strand
TCTATCGGCCAGTCGAGCGGACGAGTCATTTTTGACCAAGGGTCATCATTACCGACTCGAAGTGCGGGACCAGTTGGTCCTTCATAATTATCAAGGGCTTATTATTATTACTATTCCAGCATGCACGTGGGGGCAGGTGCCCCCTGTGCCCTCCACTATACATCTGTCTCTGATAATATATCAACGTTAAATCTAGCCATCTATATACTTAATAATGTAGTCTGAGTTTAAATCCGATCAGAACCACCCGCTTGCATGCAGACAGTTTTGATGTTGCTCTCTTTCATAATCATGCACAATGGAAATAAATAAAGATACTCTAGCATGCATGTCATCTATTAATCCTAAAGAATAAAGATACTATAGCATGCATGTTATCTATTAATCCTAAAGAACTTTAGAAATTACTCATACGTACGGATCATTTATTTAGAATTACCA
This sequence comes from Asparagus officinalis, assembly GCF_001876935.1. Taxonomy (NCBI): domain Eukaryota; kingdom Viridiplantae; phylum Streptophyta; class Magnoliopsida; order Asparagales; family Asparagaceae; genus Asparagus; species Asparagus officinalis. The sequence continues at coordinate 1,753,863 of NC_033795.1, read as the reverse complement.
TGCGCTTCTTAATCACCATCACAGGGTGTCCACACAAATTGTACGAAGAAACCTGTCATCCCGCGACTAAAGCTTAAACACAGATAATCAGGGGAGAGGAGATGACAAATTACTTCTTCTAGCTAGTTCTCGATCTCTATTGTTTTTTTCCAAGTGTTTTTTACCCATTTGCTTATAGAGCTAAAATCCTTAATCCTACTAGATTTAGTAGCCGGCCGAGGTTAGGCCTGAAAACTTCTTTGCTAGCTGCTCGCTCGCTTCTTGTCTTTGTCCTCCTCCTCCATTTACTTCTTCCTTGCGTATTAATTCTTTCCTCTATTATAATCAAATTACAATGATAAATATAAGAACATTAGCTTCCAACTACCGTAAAGGATCCATCCGTATCTAAAGATGATACATCATCGAATTAAATAGGTGGCAATTAATGGTTTATATCGATATATATATAACTATTTATTAATTCTCACAATTAATTCTTTTGTCTTGTGCATACATGAATACTGTGTGTTTTTTTTAAAGCAATCAAGTGTCTTAGTAACGCTAAGTTTTATATTTAATCATATATACAGTCATGGATTGCATCACGATTTATGTCCTCCCTCCTTGTTTGCTTCCTTAATTCCCTTTCATTTCCTAACTATACCATCCGATCACTTGGAGGTTTGAGACCCATCCATCAACTTGTCATCAAAATCCTATTATACGCACTAAATTAACCAAGCTATATACTCCCTGTTAATTCCTGGCGATGGGTCTGTTATTAACTGCAGAAATTAATAACTAGTCTCTTCATCCATGATGTTGAATCCTGATCAGTTCTCCTTCACCGACTACGGTTCCGATGTTGATTGCGGTTCTCGAGGATTCGTCGATGGGTCTGTGGCCAAACCAGCCCATGGC
>NC_033795.1:1750191-1752950 GCF_001876935.1 Asparagus officinalis | reverse complement strand
CGGGCGATGGCGGAGGAGCTGCAGATCATGACCTGTGGTCGAGCTACGGCTTCTTCCCTGACAGCAGCACTCCGCCAAGCAGTGCACCGCAGTGTTTCCAGGATTTGATGGCTGTCGACGAAGCTAGCTTCGACGCGATCGCCAACGCGATGACCGAGATGTCCGCGCTCCTCCCGCCGAAGGAAAACACGACCGTAAGGACCGGAGACGAACTGTCCACGGAAGAAGTCGTGAGAATAGCCGCTGCTCACTTCGTACAGCTGTCTTCCCCTGAAGAACGGCTTCCCTTTGGAACATCGCTGTCGGGCCTGACGACGGAGGAGGTCAAGAACGTCGAGCTGTCCACCCTTCTTCTCGCGGCAGCCGGGAATCCAGTCCAGAGGTAGCCTGACTACTTCTCCGGACGCACTGGAGTAGAAAATGGAAGCCGAGAAACCGGAAGGGCGTCGCTGAAGCCGCCGGAGCAGAAGGAGGACATGACGCCTGAGAAAGTCATCAGGTTTATGCGAGCAAGCCACCCTCTGCAGCTGATCTGCCACAAGACCCTGCCGTGCGCACAGGTCATGCAGTTCACTTCGATGCAGGCCATCATAGAGGCCGTGGCCAACGCGAAGAGGATCCACATAATCGATCTCTCAATCAAGCACGGGCTCGAATGGACCATCCTAATGCAGGCTCTCGCGACTGTGCCCCGTCGAGTCGTTAAAGCTCAGCGCGGTGGGGCCAGCGGAGGAAGCGGTCGTCCCGACGGGAAAGAGGCTGTCTAGCTTCGCGGAGAATCTAGGCGTACCCTTCGAGTTCAGAGCCGTGGTCGTGCCAGACCTGAAGGATCTGAAGGAAACCATGTTCGAGTTGAGCGAAGGGGAGGCCGTCGGGATCCACTCTCAGATGGATATGAACGCGATGATAGCGAGGCCGGAGAGCTTGGAGAACGTGATGAGGGTCATCGGGAGGATCAGGCCCCGCGTAATGACGGTGGTCGACGTGGAAGCCAAGCATAACTCGCCGTCGTTCATCGGCCGCTTCACCGAAGCCCTGTTCTACTTCAGCGCTTGGTTCGACTGCTTCGACAGCGTGATGGCGAGGGGCGACGAGAACAGGATGGAGCTGGAGGGGAGCTTCTTTTCGCAGGGGATTAGGAGCATAATCGCGGCGGAGGGGGAGGAGAGGGTGGTGAGGCAAGTAGGGGTGAGCGTGTGGAGGGAGTTCTTCAAGAGGTTTGGGCTTGTGGAGGTCCAAGTGAGCGAGTATTCTCTGTACCAGGCTAAGCTCGTGCTCGACCGGTTCGAGTGCGGGGGGTCCTGCACGCTGGTGAAGGACGGGAAATCTTTGCTCGTTGGGTGGAAGGGAACCCCCCTGCACTTTGTTTCCGCCTGGAGATTTCAGAGGGGGAGGGGGGCATGAGCCTCTGGATCGAAATGGTGGACATCGAGAGGACAGAGATATATGAAGCGGATACTGATCGAATTCCGCCTACTGTTGCTGCCGGCTCTAGCATCGGATCTCTGGCACGGCCGGCTGATGCCAAACATTCCCCTCGGTCGATAGAAGGTCGATAGAAGGACAAAGCTCTTATTTTTGGTGTAAAATTTGGTGTAATGGGTTGGAGATGGAATATTGATTTGGTGTAAAAACTATACAAACTTGATGTAAAAATTACATCATTTTGGGTTTTTGGGTTGGAGATGATGTTAGGATACTTAGAAACACGCCTTGGTAGGATATACACAAGTCCCTCGGTGAACGCTTACAAATAACAATGCAATCAATAATTACATCTCTCTCTCTCTTTGTATTTTTTTTTTTTTGGTTCCTTTATTAGCACCTAAATAAGAAAAAAATTTCAAGGGCCCAATATATGGGACCAACATGGGGACATGTGAGGTGTCCTTTTTCTATTGTATAATGAGTTAATGATGATCAACTCGTTTCGTAATAGGAGGGGAACACCTCACATATCCCCCCGTTGGTCCTATATTTTGGGTCCATGTAGCAAAACTCACTAAATAAGCCCAAGTTCAGCCTTTTCGTGTCCACGTTGAACTCCTAGAAGAACCCGAACAATTTCATCTTTAATCCCCAAAAAAAGTCATCTTATTAATGAATTAAATATACAGAAAACAACTTAAATTTTGTAGGATTCTCATTCTTACACTTGGAAAAGATTTTACTTGAGGAAGTCATAAATTATTACATAAAAAGCTATAAAAATTGTGCGTACATTTAATTATAGGTGATTGTCGCTCGCATTCTTGGGCCGCAGCAAGGCGTTGGCGCAATGACAAAAATTAAAACGCCCATGGGAGAATTTGGCATGTCACAAGTACAAAAACTACTTTAAAGTACAGGCCCGCTAGATATAGCCCATATGATCAAATATTTCCATGACATTTATTTTTCATTGAATATCAGAGGATTCTTATTTTTGCAATGTTCTGAATATATATATTTGTACTTTCTTTGGAACAATACTAATATTTGTAGTTTCGAATACATCGTTTTATTACGGCACATCAAATCCTAAATCATACATAAGTGGTGGCTTACAACATTTATTAATCTGAAAAATAAGAAATAGAAAATTAATAATAATATTAAAGAAGAGGAAGAGGAAGGGTGAAGATGATGAAATATTAATTATGTTACAAAGTTCTACTAAAATAAAACATGCTCCAAGACAAGCCATGTTCACATGCACCATATAATTTCACCAAATAAACTTATATAAAATAAAAAATAAATGGGGGGGGGGGGGGGGG
>NC_033795.1:1745264-1750181 GCF_001876935.1 Asparagus officinalis | reverse complement strand
TTACTTCACACGGAGCACTTGCGTTTGCTTAGCTACGATCATGACAGAAGGATAAATAAAAGTTTACGCGTTATCTTATTAAAAATACATAGTTTTTGTAAGCCAGCTAAACAAATTAAGTCGCTGAGTCCGTGATATGCTGATCTAATAACTTAAATTAATCTGTTTTACTCATTCTTCGCATATGCTTGTAATAATATACCTAATTTTTTTCTATTCTCTCTCCTTGATTTCTAAGTAGATTATCAAGTCCCATAATTAAGTCCTTGATTCTGAAAGAATAATAAATTTTTATGGTGATTGTATTGGTTTAACGCTCCCTCATCTTGGTTGGCTAGAGTAGCATGTTGTTGTTTTATTTTCCTATTCTGCTAAGAAATGAATAAATAAATAAAATGAAATATGAGATTAAATAAGGTTCTGGGTGTCATTTTATTTGTTGCACCCAGGCTTGAGCACTATTTGGTTCGAACCGAACAAGCGGACCAATTTTTTGGTGGCTCGGTTCGGTTTTGAAAATTTCAAATCAAAATAACTAAACTGGCTGATCTCAACATAATTGTCTAAAACCTCCTACGATCTTTATATGTGAAAGTATAATATACACTAATATATTTATATGTCTTAAATGATTAAGATTCATTTTTAGTTTGTACAATAGTTTATTTGACAATATTTAACTTGGGATAGAAGATGACTAAGAGGTTTGAAGGAGTGAAAGTGGTTTCTTTTAGCTAATAATTAATTCTCTAATTATGCATAAAGTCATAAGCTGACTTAAAGGCTTTATTACGTCACCTACCATCATTTTACATGACATAGTTACCCTAAAAAAATCTACATTGAATACTTAATAGATCATCATTAGTTTATGAGAAGCCAGATGTTGAGCTTTGATAAGTACAACATCTTAATCGCATGCATCATCAAGCTGGAACACGTCAAAACGTGTTTTTTCTGTTACTTTAAATTTTAAAATTTTTTTTTTTCAGCTCTTGCGTATGGGATGATGGCCCACCAAGTTCAATCTTCATCTAAAATTATCTTCAATCACGTGATAATTGGATGGGATTAAATTTTCTCGGTCCTTATTATTTTTATCACTTCTAACATATGAAATCACGCTACATAAAAATTTCTATTGCTGTCTTATAAATCACATTGGACTTGAAAACCTTTAGTAGACTTTGAAACTACTATCGTCAAAACCACTATTTGCGATAGAGAAAATGTTATATGACATGGTCTCGTCTTGTGAAATTGAGATAATTGAAAAGATTGAGATAATTGAACTCGTTTCAATTACGACGTAATTGTAGAAGATTTTAATTCGGGTTGGGAAAACAATTTGTACCTATTTCTATTTGAGATATGGAGCTTATGAGAGGACGTATGTGTTTTTTAAGTAGGGTCACTTTCACAAATGCTACTAATTTTGTCAATTTGCACAAGAAAAGCCATAACTTGTTTTTATTATGGAAAAGTATCATAAACATTAAAATCAAGGGAAATTACTCCAAAATTTATCATAAGACCATCATCTAGTTTTCTGATAGCATTTATGTTTTTCTATTCATCTGAAGTGTATATGACAGGTTTTTAATAAAAATAATTTAAAGATAGTTGTATGCAAAACCCCTAAATAAATTCCAACTATTAAGTATTTTTGCGTTGGTCTATGATTGTGTTCTAGGGTCAAGGTGTCGCTGAGTTAAACAACAATTAAATATATCTGCTTGATACTATATAAAATTTAGTAACTAGTCATTTGAGCGCAATTTTAATTATTCAATAATATAATTATATTCTTACAAAAATGAAACTAGGAATGTTACTATCTTATCGGGTCTAGTCTTAGGGTGTGTTTGGCAACAAGTTAAAGTTGGGTCACGTTTAGGCTAGAGCTGACCCAATTTTAACTTGTTTCTTATTTGTTAATTTTCAGGCTAGAGCTGACCCAATTTTTCCAGTCTAAATAGTGTCACTAAAGTAGTTTTCTTTTGGACCCGGAGAGTCTGATCCACAAAAAAATGGCTTAGTAGACTACTAGGCCAGGACTAGTCCTCGCCTAGTTTTGTTCACTTTGCCAAACACACCCTTTGGATGGAGGTGAACCAATGAAAGTTAAAGTGAAATTTTATTTTCACCTCGTTTGAGAGTTTTTTAGGGGTTAGAGGATGGAAACGGTTGTAAAATTTATATTCATTTTTATACCCTCCAATTTAGCAGTAGCGGAAGTAATAGAAACATATGTAAAATTTTATAATATAATAAGACAACTATACCCTTATCACACTAAAATCTATGGTCAAGATTCATTCTCATCCAATATATAAGGTTAACTTTGACTATATTCACTTTACTTCCATCCTCTAATATAAAACTCTCAAGCAAGTTAAAACAAATTTACTTTCGTTACCCTAACTAAACTTCCAAACAACATTTTATCTTTTCACTGCTATTCTTTATCTTTCCTTTTCGTCCTTTCCCTTAGGGCCCGTTTGGATGGACGTAACTATTAGAAGTAAGAAGTGGATCAAAGATGTAACTTCCTCAATTATGAAGTAGAAAGTAGCGAAAGTAATATTTATTTTGTTTGTTTCATATATTTTTAGAAGTAGTGGAAATAGTATTTCATCATCTTCTTTTATTTATTTGTTTATTTGGATAGAAATTGAATATATTATTTAAGACTATCCATCATTGGTAAATCTCTAATTTAAGTGAACCCTATTTTTTATCCACTTCCCCTCTACTTCTGAGCTTTCAAGGGCGGAAAAAATCTAGAAAGTAGGAGTGTCACCTAGACGCCACATCTGCATTTATGAAAGTAGCTGAAGTAATCTTTTCGGAGAAACAAATATAATTTTCTATTTAAAGTAAGAGAAACTTCATCTACTTCAGTTACTTTTTTGCTATGAGTTTTGCTACAGTGACCCAAAATATGTGACCAATAAGATGGACAAGTGAGGTGTCCCCCTCCTATTGGATAATGAGTTGGTCATTATTAATGATGACCAACTCATTATCCAATAGGAGGGAGACACCTCACTTGTCCCCCCTATTAATCTCATATTTTAGGTCATTAAGAAATTTTTTTTTTGCTATTTTTGTGCAAACAAAGTGGCCCTTAGTCAAATCCCAACACACCCTTAGAGCATCTCCAACAGCTTCCCCATCTTCTTGATATTCTAAAATTTGGAGAATTTTAAGCTTTTTTTTGGTCCAACAGATTCCCCATCTCATTCCCCAAAATGGGGATAAGAGAGAAAAAATAGAGAGCCTTCCCCAAATCTGCAGCATTCTGCAAATATTTGGGGAAGCACTTTTTCACGTTCTTCTAGACTCAACCCACAAAAAACAACTCCATCTCCTCATTATAATAATAAATAATTTGGTCAAAATGGGGATTCTTCAAAATAATAAATAATTTATTATTTATTAGTCAAAGATGTAGAATATTTTTATTATTATAATAAATGCATGATTCTTCAAAATGGGGAAGCTGTTGGAGTTGGAAAAAAAATAATTTGGAGAATATGACATTTGATTCCTCATTTTGGAGAAATTTTTAGAGAAGGTGTTGGAGATGCTATTAGAATCCGATCCGCATAACTCGGGATAAGTATTTTATTTATCGTTGTCACTTTCCGCCGTAATTACCAGATATTTAATTCCTAAATTCTGGGGGTAACTTTACCGAATACGGTGCCCAGATCCCATCCTTCAAGGCAGACAGAGACGACTACAGACCGATACCATTGAAAAATCCCTCGAGTCTTCGCACCCCAATTTTCTCTCTCTAGAATTTTACACATTCTCTCTTGAATTATTAACCCCGAGTCGCCTTCACGTTGGTCTTCAAGCCCCCTCGAGGAGAGTTGAAGAGAGAAGAGAGCTAGCTAAAGGTGACTTCTTTCATTCTTTCTGTTCTTAAAGCTGCATTGCTAATTTTGAGAAATTAGCTTGTTTTGGACCTGGGTTTTGTTCGGTTCGGTGTTTTTGGCGAGGATGTTGGTGAAAGATTGGATTTTGAGGGGGTTGGTTCGAGGAATGTGAGAGGATTGGAGGTTTGCCCGTGAGGTGTTTGTAGATTTGACTCTGTGAGTTTGGGAAATTTTTGATATTGGGTTTTGTAAGGAGAAGTTGGATCTTTGTTGGGCTTTGAAGATCTGGGCCATGCTAGATATGTGCTTGTCACAGGTTTTCATGCGCTAGTTTGAGTTAGGATTAGCAGGAGGAGATTGGAGCTACTGAGACTAGGTTAAGATTTCATAGTGGGTTTAATAGGAGATTCTATGAGAAGGGGAAAGGTTGGATCTCTGGTGGTTTTTTGAAGTGTTGGAGATCTGGGTCATGCTAGATTTGTGCTTGCCACAAGTTTTGATGGATTAATTTGATTTTGGACCAGTAAGATGGCTACTTCTCCTTCTTCTTCGGCGACACCGCCGTCTTCTTCCGCTACGCCTGCACCTCCAATACCTTCTTCTTCATTGTCTCCTCCACCTTCAACCTCCCAATCACCAGTGTCACAACCCAATCGCCACCTTCTGACCCCCAGGCCTCTTTCTAATGCCTCCTACCTCCTTTAACTTCCACTTCCCCTCCCCCTCCTTGTCGCTCTCCCTACTCCTTCACTCCCGAATTACACCACCTCCGGCCGCCAAGTCCCTCCTCCGCGTTGCCTCTCCTCCTCCTCCACCACCAACATCATCACCTCCGCCTTCTTCGAACCCTCCTCCTACTCCTAAATTAACCCCTCCACCTTCTGCTAACCCTCCCACAACTCCTACCTTAACTCCTCCACCTTCTGCTAACCCTCCCCCAACTCCCACCTTAACTCCTCCACCTTCTGCTAACCCTCCCCCAACTCCTACCTTAACTCCTCCACCAACTCAAGCTGACCCCCCCTCAGTA
>NC_033795.1:1724318-1745239 GCF_001876935.1 Asparagus officinalis | reverse complement strand
CGGCGCTAGTTTGAGTTAGGATTAGCAGCGAGAGATTGCCGAGCTACTGAGAACTAGCCGTTAAGATTTTCATAGCCTGGGTTTAATAGGGAGATTCTATTGAGAAGGCCGCGGAAAGTGTGGATCTCCTGGTGGGTTTTTTGAAGCTTTCGCAGAGATCTGCGGTCATGCTAGGATTTGCTGCTGCTGCCCACAAGTTTTGATGCGAATTATTTGATTTATCTGGACCAGTAAGCATGGCTACTTCTCCTTCTTCCTGCGGCGACACCCGCGTTCTTCTATCCGCTACCCTGCACCTCTCAATACCTTCTTCTTCCATTGGTCTCCTCAGCCTTCAACCTCCAATCCACCAGTGTCACAAACCCAATCGCCACCTTCTGACCCCCAGGCCTCTTTCTAATGCCTCCTACCTCCTTTAACTTCCACTTCCCCTCCCCCTCCTTGTCGCTCTCCCTACTCCTTCACTCCCGAATTACACCACCTCCGGCCGCCAAGTCCCTCCTCCGCGTTGCCTCTCCTCCTCCGTTCCACCGCCAACATCATTCACCTCCGCTTCTTTTCGAACCCTCCTCCTACTTCCTAAATTAACCCCTCCACCTTCTGCTAAGCCTTCCCACAACTCCTACCTTACTCCTCCACCTTCTCTAACCCTCCCCCAACTCCCACCTAATCCTCCACCTTCTGCTAACCCTCCCCCAACTCCTACCCTTAACTCCTTCCACCCAACTCAAGCGCTGACCCCCCTTCAGTTATCCCCACCTCCTCCTCTCTCCCTACATTTAGCCTCTCCAATCTCTCCTGCTTTATCTCCAACTCCCCGCCGCCGGCCTCTCCCCCTATAACCGTTCGCCCGCCCATCCAGACCCAAGACCACCTAAAAAGTCATCTCCACCACCTCCATTGGCTAACCCTCCAACCCCATCACCTCCATCGCCAATTTCCGGTTCCCCCCCTCCTTCTAAATCTCAAACGCCGCCTGCAACTCCTTCAAGCCCACCTCCAAAGGAATCGCCTCCATTGGTTCCTTCTCCTCCTTCCCCTCCCCCTAGCAATTCCTCTAGTGGCTCACCCCCTCTGGACCCGTCTCCACCTTCTCCTCCTTTACCCTCTCCCAACACTCCAACGGGTGACCCAACAAGTCCAATTAGCCCTAGCGGCAATGGAAACAAGTCGTCTAGTTTCAGCCCTAATGTCACTGCCGGAACTGGAGGTGGGGGTAATGGTGGAGGTCATGAGGTGAAGACTGGTGTTGTGGTGCCAATTGCTGTGGTAGCTAGTCTCTTGGTGCTTGGTTTAGTAGGATTAGCTGTGTGGTATTTCAAGAAGAAGAGAAGAAGGTCCGGTGGATATGCAGCTGGATTTGTCATGCCGTCACCATTTGCATCTTCACAAATATCAGGTAATGCCAATGGCCTTAATACCTTATTGTGCTTTAGCATCTTCACAAATCTTTAAAATTTATTGTCAAATGTCACTGAACATCAACTTGAATTGTGGCTGTTTGTTTTAACTTGTCAGAATCATCTCCAACAGCTCGTCTTGCATACCACAGCTCTGGGACCGGGAGCAATGGATTCATGGACTCACCTGACCCAGGCGTAGGAAATTCAAAGCAATGGTTTAGCTATGACGAACTTTACAAGATTACAAATGGGTTCTCGGATCAGAATCTTTTGGGCGAGGGTGGATTTGGTTGTGTGTATAAAGGATGCCTCCCGGATGGGAGGGAGGTTGCTGTCAAGCAACTTAAAGTTGGTGGTTCACAGGGGGAGCGTGAATTTAGAGCTGAAGTGGAGATAATTGGTCGTGTACACCATCGCCATTTGGTTTCCCTTGTAGGTTATTGTATAGCTGGCAACCAAAGAATACTTGTTTATGACTTTGTTCCTAATAATACACTTCACTATCATCTCCATGGTTAGTTGCAACCGTTTAGTTTCTTTCTAGGGTCTGTCCACTATTAGTCCCTTAAAATATTTCATATTTTGAAATTAGTGCCTAAAATGATAGAAATTGCTATTAGGTCCCCAAATTTGAAGTTAGTCTTCTAGATCCCCCAATTTTCATAAGTTATTGTAAATTAATCCCTCTAGTTACAACTTCTGCTCTTGATTGGAGGGACTAAGTTCAAGATAACTTAAGAATTGATGGACCTAATAGCAATTTCAGTGATTTAAGAGACAAATTTCAAAATACTTACGAACTAGGGGACCAAGTTGCAATCAATGCTTTGAGGGACTAATTTCAATATATGAAAGATTTAAGGGACTAATATCGAAACCCCCTTATTTCTGAATTGTGAAATTTGAAATTTTCACCTTTAAAATATCTATTGATAATCAATGAGTTATAATTTCATTTTCAGCCGAAGGAAGACCTGTTTTGGATTGGGCAACCAGAGTCAAGATTGCTGCTGGGGCAGCTCGAGGACTTGCATACCTCCATGAGGATTGTAAAAAACTATGACCTCTCTTTCAACTACTCACATTTTGGTTAATAACTGCATGATTAAGTTTATAGTTTGCATCTCTCTCTATTTGTTTATCAGGTCATCCAAGGATTATTCATAGAGATATAAAGTCCTCAAACATCTTATTAGATGCCAACTTCGAAGCGCAGGTTTTTTTTAAAAAATATAATAACTGAAAGCATTCTTGATTTTTACTTATGTCTTCCTTTGTTAACCCTGAAAGAAATATCTATATATTAGGTATCTGATTTTGGGCTTGCAAGGTTAGCTATGGATGCTGTGACACATGTCACTACACGAGTAATGGGGACATTTGGGTATGTGAACATTCAATGAAATGTCGAAGGATCATTTTCTTTTGAATTTTGGTGGCTGAAAAAAAAATCCTTTTTGTACAGATACTTGGCTCCAGAGTATGCTTCAAGTGGCAAGTTGACTGAGAAATCTGATGTTTATTCTTTTGGAGTTGTACTCTTGGAGCTAATTACTGGAAGAAAGCCTGTCGATACATCCCAACCTGTGGGAGATGAGAGCCTTGTTGAGTGGGTAAGCTCATTAGTACTTGTTCAGTAGTTGATGGTATAGGCCACTGTTCATAAAGACAAACATAAAAACTCTATAACAATCATCTGTTCAAGTTTCAGCAACTGATTGGATATCTATAGATATGCCCTCGACCATGATTGCTTGTCGGTATATCTAAGTGTATTGTGCCACGCCATGCTCTTGGAATAATTTGAGTTCTTCCTATCTATTTGCAAACTGCAAATATTGTGACCTGCATAGCAGCATAGCCATTTATGGTTACTAATGGCAGGATTCTTAAAATTCTATGTGACTGTCAAACTCGATTAAGCTGTGAATTTATATGGTAATTCATTGCTTAAATTTATTAGTAAAGATAATGTCCTGTTACTCCTGTAGCATGATAGCTCTTATTACCTAATGCTTCCCAACTTTTAGTTTAATGCTTGCCCTTTCCATATTGAAATACTTTTTCAGTGAAGGTGTTCAGCAGTTCAAGTAGTTCAGACCTGACATAGGGTTTTATAGAGTTAAAATATTTGAATTAAAGAGTAACCAATTTGGCATCTTTTTTTTTTATTTATCCCCCCCCCCTTTTTTTTCGGTTGTTTTTTTTTTGTGTTGTGTGTGTGTGGGGGGGTTTTTTTTTTTTTTTTTTTGGGGGGGGGGGGAGATCATCTTCACACAGAAGGATACAACATCAATTTACATGTGTACATTCTCACTGAGAGACTTGGCTTCTTCTAGGATGGTTTAGGAGCAAATTATTTCCATTCAAACACAATCACAGATCTCCCAAAGTGAGAATCCACATGGTTCAGGCATAAAGTTAGAGGGTATAATACAAAAAACTATGTGATTTTAAGCTTCTATGTTTGCCTATGCATCAAGTAGGCATAAAATGAATTGCCGAAACCAACAACTTGTTTATAACTTTGGTCAAGATGTCTAAATCGAGTGATTTTAAGCTTCTATTTTTGCCTATGCATCAAGTAGGCGTAAAATGGATTTTGCCGAAACCAACAATTAAAATCATAAACCTAAGCAACATGATACTTAGGATGAGCAGTTATAAGATGTCATTATTAGTAGTTGATGTAACACCTAGGACTAGGAAGCATAATTTCTTGTAACACGAAAATTTGTAAACAACCTTATTTGAGTCTCTGAACTCAAGTATATGATATGCCGAATTAGGCCAGCATTCTCTATTCGTTAGGTTCACTAAACCAAACCACCATCGAAACCAACACTAAAACATGCCACATAATTCTGTGTGTTTGGCAACTACAAAAAGAGACTAGCCTAGAACTAGTTTTCCTTTAACTAGGCCAAAGTAGGCCCGACTAAGAGTTGGTCCAAAAGAGAACTAGTTTAAGGGGTAAAATTAGAACTGAAGAAAACTAGTTTGACTTTGCTTTTGGGCCAAGGTTGTATCTACTAAAACTAGTTTTGTGAAGTTGCCAAACACACCAAAATCATTACACATGTTTAACTGCTGCTCAGTAACATGTTCAAGATTTTGTATGTAATGGAAAGTTAATGTATCACCTACATATATGAAAACACACAAAGTACCAGTACTGAACATTTTCTTTATTTATGTTGGCAGACCTTTGTTGCTAAATGAATCCTAACCCGAACCACTAAGTTACTTGATCAAATTCCTAACCAAAATTGATGGTTCTTTTGCTCTCTATAACTTACAATCTGAAATTACTTTTTCGCTAACTAACATTTCAGGCTCGACCACTGCTGACTCATGCACTTGAAACTGGAGACTTCAATGAGCTACCAGATCCGAGGCTTGAAAAGAACTACGATGAGAAAGAGATGTTTCGAATGATTGAAGCAGCAGCTGCTTGTGTTCGTCATTCCGCAGCAATGAGGCCTCGTATGGGGCTGGTAATTTTTCAGTTTTCACCTTAATTCTCATCTAAATTCACAAGATAAAAATGATTATGAATGCATTTTTGATCTCTATTCTTTGTTTTCTTAGGTGGCGAGAGCTCTAGACGGGTTATCTGACATTGATTTAAGCAATGGCATGAAACCGGGCAACAGTGAACTTTTTTCTGCACAATCTGCAGATATCGCGTTATTTCGTAGGATGGCTTTTGGAAGCCAAGAATATAGTAGCGACTTAAGTAATTTCAGCAACTTCAGCAGAACGAGTAGGCAGAGTCAGAGAGATGTATGATAAAAAAATTCAATCTTTTTTCTCCATTTCTTAAAGAATATAATTTGTGCTTGTGATGTTTTGCTCACTCATTCCACTACATTTTCTTTTTCTATAGAAAAGGAATAAAATTCTTTCATTTTTTTTTTGTGTCTGTTCGAACGGAGGTCGATTTGTTTGTGTATTTAACAATCGCGATCTTGTAAATTCTTCTTGAAAAAACTAAATTGAAGAAGTAAAGGTTTTAGAACGTCAGAGTTTTCCTCCCTGGTATTTGATATGTTTTCATAGGCAAAAACTTTGTTCTTTTCTTTGCTGTAATATGTGAAATTAGTGGAATCTTTAGTTCTATTTGTATTCTAATCTTCGGTTCACGTATATAATCAAAGCTTCAAACACAAGGATGTGATCGGGGTATTTTTGTTTTGCATATGGAATGTGTTTGTTAGGACTTACTAGAATATAAAAATATGGATTTGGATCCTCTCCACTACAAAAAAGTAGTGGAGAGACCACTACTTTTAATCTCAAGCGTTGATTATTTAGTAGACGGTTATGATACAATATAAATCTAACACTTATCATACCTCGTGTATTGCACTCATTCCTAATTTGTACTAAAAGAAAAAATCATAACCATCAACTAGATAATCAATGGCTGTGATTATGTAGTGGTCCCTCCACTATTTTTTTGTAGTGGAGAGGATCCGAATCCTAAAAATATAGCCCTTAGTTCTCACCGAAACTTTGAAATTTTTGAAAATTTGATGCGAGGATTAGAGACTTCAAGAGAAGGATCATTAATAAAACTTTACGTATGAAAAGTCACACACTTGCGTGATTAAGAGTGGTATACATGTAGAGAACAACAGCAAGTATAATATACCGTATAAACAAGATGTAGAATATATGTTTGAGCCAGATTAGGCTTAAATTTCTAAGAAACAAATTCCAAATTAGTTCACATGTTGTTCAAATTAATCAATTTTTTAATATTCCTAATATATATACTTTTCTCGGTTGTTTGGCTTAAGATAAAAAGACAGAATGGGTAAATAAATGTTAGTCATTTGTTTTGTGTGAATTGTCACTCATATTTCACGAATAGCCAGGCCATTTGATCACAATTAAGAACTCCGCGTTGATATATTTTTCATGTGTTATGCTAACAGTTACTTTTGTGAGCAAAACTTGTGTCAACTTAAGTGGATAGCAAAAAGTTGTCCACCAAACTTTTTAGCCACACATATTGTCTAGGGATACTTATATGATATGAAAATGTTTTTTATATTAATAAATGAGTGGTTAGAAAGTTTGGTGGGCATCAACTTAAGTTGATAGGAATCTTACTCTACTTTTGTTCATTTCTTTTTGTAAATATTACACCGAGAGGTCGTTTGTTACTTATGTCGAGAGTACGAGATGTTGGAGGAAAGCGAAAAAATTGTAGAAGGATTAAGTTGTACGCTCATATGGTTAAGAAAATAGAGAGAATTCATGACAAGTCAAAAAAAAATTTGTGAAGAAAATGATTATTTGATGAATTCCTGTATGTTTGCATGATTTGTAATGCACGCAAAGTTTGCCTCATCAGCTTATTTACCCTCCCAAATGCAAGTCAGAAATCCTCTAAGGGGCTGTTTGTTTCGAAAAAAAAAGGGAAATCAAAGAATAGGAAACCTATTTCTTATAATAATTGTTTTGAGGTTGTTTGGTTGGATTAAAAAAGAAGAAAACTATAGAATAAGAGATGAGATAAGATGAGATGAGTTGTCACCTTATTATTGGATGATGTGAGTGATTTTTTAAAAAAAACTTGTTTTGAGGTTGTTTGGTTGGTTAAAAAAAATAAGGAAATGAATTGGAGGTATATTATTAGATGATGTTTTGAGGTTGTTTGTATTTGGTTCATTTTTAAAAATAAGAAAATAGATGAGGTGAGATGAGTTGGAGATATATTATTGGATGATGTGACACATACTTAAGGAAATCAATTTCTTGTTTTTTTTTTGAGGAAATGGATGGAAATGAAGGTTTAATGAGATGAGATGAGTTGTCACAATATTATTGGATGATATGTGTGATTTTAAAAAATGAGATAAGATGAGATGTGATGAGTTGGATGATGTGACACATTTCTTGTGTTTGGTTTATTTTTAAATGTAAGAAATGAGATGAGTTGGAGGATAAAAATATTATTTTATTGGATATTGTGTGTGAGTTTTAGGGATGAAAATAGATAAAAATATTATTTTATTGGTTTCTTTGTACCGATTTTCTTTTCTTGGTTTTTAGGAAACTAACCAAACGGCCCCTAACAATTTTGTGAGGATGATACTGTTTGTAAGCCACGTGTCATTGAAGAAATTGCAGATAATTGTATGAAAAACTGAAAAAACAGTTACATTAAGCACAAATATATTCTATTTAAATACAAAATTATCGTCAATATAATTATTAAATATTGTTATGTCCTATTTTAAATATAGAATCAATTATCAATATAATCAACGTATCATTTTCCAATTTTATCACTTTTTTTTATAGATAAACAAGAAATTCTATATTTTCTCTTCAAAACTAACTTTTATTATTGACAAACAGCCTCGTTTTTTTCCTAACCAGAAAAAAAATAATAAAGAAAGAGAAGCAGCTCCTTTTGTTATTGACAATTTTGTGAGATTTATAATTTTTTTAAAAAAATTTCTTGGGTAAGGCTTTCCAAGTGAGCAACGAAGCTCCTTTCCAAGTGAGAAACGAACAGTCTCATACCTCCAATATGGGCCTAACTATGGGCCGATATTTTATCAAGACGAACATCTAGTGCGTCAAGTAGCCCAATAGGCATAATATGGGCTTTAACAGCACTCCCCGAAGGCGCCAACCCCCCTCTCTCTCTCTAGAAAGAGAAGCTAGGGTTCCAGTAATGGCGATCTCCTCTCCCTCTTCAAGCTGATACCAAAAAGCGTCGAAATTTCTTTAGGTAAAAAGGAGCCCTCTTTGAAATTCAAAAAGTCTTTTTCTCTCAAAAATTGATCTTTAATTTTGATTTCAAACCAATTCCTGTCATCAGTTGTAAACTAGGGAGTCTATGAGTGCACAAAGACAAAAAAATTTCTAGGTTTTTTTTTTTTTTTTTTGAGAATCCATGTGGTGGCGACGCGCATCACTTCTCCGTGCCCAATTAGTTGAGAGGACTTCATGTAAGCCCTCTTCTCTCCTCCATCGCTACTCGGATGCAGCTCACACGAAGGGAAAGGCCGCTCCTTTACAGGTATCTTATCATAAAGTTGCTTCCTTTTGTATTCAGTTTGATGACGACGTGCATTGGCTACTTATATTTGAGTCAAAGATGTGATCTTTTTTTTTTTTGCCTCATCTATACTGTATAATACCTTCATCTGTTTGTTCATTTTAATAGGAATTAAGATTTTGTATTTTCAAATTCAGCATTCCAGAATTTGTCATAAAATCGAATGATTATGTATCCTGGGCACATGATTAAGAGCGCGACTAATTTCGTGTATATGGGTTTTCAATTTGGAAATTAAAGTTTTAAATATGGACACAAACATCCTCATCTTGTGTAGTAGCCTAGCTCAACTCGTGATTGTAATCAGTGGCGGATCTACAACATTTTTGGTGGTGGATCAAAATATACACTAAATTTTTTTCTCAAATAATAGCAGGTGGGAAAAAAAATGAAGGAAGGGTTATTAAAGAGAAAAACAATCATTTTTAAACAATGATTTGACTTATATATATATAAGAAACAAAAATATTTATAGAAGGCCTTAAAGAGGTAGACAGAACAAAGGGATAAAATGAAAGGAAAAGAAGAAGAAGAAGAAGAAGAAGAAGAAGAAGAAGAAGAAGAAGAAGAAGAAGAAGAAGAAGAAGAAGAAGAAGAAGAAGAAGAAGAAGAAGAAGAAGAAGAAGAAGAAGAAGAATAGAGGGGAGGTAAAAGGAAAGAAGCCTAAAAGAGAAATTTTCGAATGCTGGATGGTTTGAACTCCAGACCTCTTACAAAATGTTACCAACTGCAATACCACTAGGCTATAGAGAACTTTTGTATGAGGTGGTTCAAGTGAACCACTTTGAACAAGGGTGGGTCCGCCACTGATTGTAATGTGTTTGTTGCCACTAACTTCAGTTAGACTCCCACTACTAGTTTGTGAGGGAATTATATATATTATATAGTATATATTATACTAATATATAATATATATATATATATATATATATAATATATATATATATATATATAATATATATATATATATATAGAGAGAGAGAGAGAGGAGAGAGAGAGAGAGAGAGAGCCAAAACATTCTGTCAACTTAAGTGGACGTCCACTAAGTTTCTCTATCCATTGATGATTACTTGATGAGCTACATTGTGCCGATGATCCGCTCCGTTAATAGGTCTTGATCTACATATTCTAAAACCCCCAACACAAAACCAAATTGCGTGTGCACTCGTTTGCGTTGACCTTCATCCCACTGCGTATCAATTTGTAACGGTTTCGGAGTGAAGTAGAACTTTTACATGGCTCGACGGTCAGGTCAAACCACACGATTCACACCAAAATTTAGGTGTGTTGTCGCGTTTTTAGAATATGTTAGAATCAAGTTTAACGGAGCGGATCATCACACATGGTAGCTTCAATGCAAGCTAATCATCAATGGATAAAGAAACTTAGTGGACGTCCACTTAATTGACAGAGAGTTTGCTCTCTCTCTCTCTCTATAAATATATATATATATATATAATATATATATATATATTTGGCATGTTTCATTTTTTTAATTTTTGATGTGGGATTTTCCCTCTTTTTGCAGGAGAGAAGAATGAGGGATAGGGTTCGAATATGGGCCAAGGGAGGCGATGGAGGAACTGGGTGTTGGAGTTATCGACGTACTCGAACCGATCGATATGGGAAACCTGATGGTGAGAAAGCTGAATTTTATTTTATTTTTACTGGATGTTTTTGACTAAATCAAGTGTTCTTGTTGGATTTTGAAAATGAGATGATTTTATCTGCATTTGACCCCATTATATTGCATATTCAACTTACACCACTTATCATAAGTCTGAAAGATCTTTGCTTCTGTAATTAGATACTAATTGATGCCTCTCATTTGAAAGTGTTGTTGGTTTCTAAGTCGTTATTCGTTTGTGGTTTATATAGGTGGTAATGGTGGAAGAGGAGGTGATGTCATTCTGGAATGCTCTTCAGCTATTTGGGACTTTAGTAATCTGCAACATCATTTGGTTCGTTTGCTCAAAATATTCATTTGAAACGTTCTTTTCTTCCTTCTATGTTCTTAGTGACATTTGCCTTTATAAAATTCTAGATAATAAGAGTCCAATTCGTTTTGTCAAATCTTTTAGTTTCATTTGTCATAAGTCTCGAGCACTTATTTGGTTACAATATCCTTTTTCTAATTTGCAGAATGCAAAGAGAGGGGGGAATGGAGTATCAAAGAACAAAATTGGCAGTCGTGGATCTGACAAGGTTATAATTCGTAAGAACTTCTAGGGTTTGTACATTTGTAAGAGCTGTTCCTTAAAATATCTCTGACTGTGTTATTCATGAATTAATCTTAATTCAACAGGTTGTGCAAGTGCCAGTTGGCACTGTAATTCACCTAGTTAGCGGTGAAGCACCTTCATTTGTTGAGAACATTTCAGTTAAATCTTTACAGCCCTGGGAAATACCAGAAACCGATGAAGCTGGCAAATCTAGATCTTTTCAGCCGAGTAATAGTAGTGTCTTGGATAAAGGTTATGGCAGAAATTCAGGTGGTTCTCATCGTAAAGCTTTTGAAACCCCCAGAGAGAAAGCAGACCTTAAACGCTCTCATTCTCATTTTGAATCAGACAGTAGAATGTTGAGAGTTGAAGAATACGGTGATGATGAAATTGAAATAGAATTTGAACAAACCCCCAAAGAAAAAGCAAGCCGTAAACACTCACTTTCTCCTTACGAATCAGACAGTGGAACGATGAAAGTTGAAGAATATGGTGAAGATGAAATTGATATAGAATTTGAAGGGAAGAGTAATAGTAGCGTCTTGGATAAAGAAACTACTGGTGATTCATCTTTAGCACAATATAAAGGTAAAGCTGAAACCTCCGAAAGAAAACCAAAAGTTAAGCGCTCTATTAAATATTATGAATCAGATGGTAGAAGGATGAAGGTTGAAGAATATGAAATAGGATTTGATGATGAAAGTGGTGAGGGAGATGATGAAGAGTACTCAGAAGAATATGAGGAAGAAGAAGTGGAGGAGGAAGTGGAGTGTTCAGTTGCAGAACTAACTAAGCCAGGGCAAAGATTAGTAGTTGCCCGAGGAGGAGAAGGTGGTCTCGGCAATGTTGCTGTTAGAAAAAACCCAAAAAATATCAAACCTCACAGAATTGACCAACACAATGATGACTCCACCGATAACGAGCTTGAGGATGATGAGAATAATTCCTCACTTACCGCCGGTATACCTGGCTCTGAGTCTATTCTCATACTAGAACTCAAGAGTATTGCTGATGTGGGTCTCGTTGGAATGCCTAATGCCGGTAAAAGCACACTTTTAGGGGCAATCTCTAGGGCTAAACCTACCGTTGGTCACTATGCTTTCACTACATTAAGACCCAACATAGGAAATTTGAACTATGATGATTTTTTCTCTGTCTCAGTTGCTGATATCCCCGGGCTAATAAAAGGGGCACATGAAAACCGAGGTCTAGGGCATGCTTTTTTACGCCACATTGAGCGTACTAAAGTCTTGGCTTATGTTGTAGATTTGGCGGCGACTTTGAATGGTGGAAAGGGGATTCCGCCATGGGAGCAACTGAGGGATTTGGTTATGGAGCTCGAGTATCATCAAGAGGGGTTGTCAAAGCGTCGGTCATTGATAGTTGCTAATAAAATCGATGAAGAGGGTGCGGAGGATGTTTATGAAGAATTAAAGAGGAGGGTGAAAGGTGTTCCTATATTTCCAGTTTGTGCCGTGTTGGAAGAGGGAGTACCAGAATTGAAAGATGGGCTTAGAAGGCTAATGGATGGAAGTGAGTCACAGTTTCTTGATATTGATAGGATTATGGTTGATTAAATTTTTTTTTCCCGAGAGTATCCAAACTTTCCATGAAGCACTTGGATGGTGAGGATCAAGTGCTTGGACAACTTTGTATTCATTAATCGAGTAATAATTATAATAAACAAATGGAATGAGAGCTGATCGTCTTGATGGTTGGAGTTACACTGAGCCTGGGTGAAGACGAGGAAAGGGAGCACTTGATGAATAGCTGCTGAATCTTTCCGAGATGAGGAGGAAATTTTCTTCAAATATTGACATCATTACTCAATCCTCAAAACTTTGTGTGTATTTTTTTTTCATAAAACGAAATGAATCAGGGTCCAATCCTGGTCACTTTTTGATCTCATTGTTTCTTCTTATTTAGAACACAGTTTTGATAGACGGTAGGAATGTAATTTGTTTTAGCATATGTAAATATATGTGGGTTGATTGTACAAATTAACTGTCTATATTGGGTTCATCCTTGGGAAATCAATCAGATGAAATAGGGTTGGAGGTGGTTTTTGTAATCTTTAAATGCAAAATAATTCATCACTACCTTCATCCATGTTTATTAGCTCATAACATAGTTAATTGTGTGCAAGCAAGTTGCAACTAATTGCCAGGAACCTATTCACATTGGCGCAAAATAAGTCAAGAAACTGGCAGCAATAACCGCCGATCAAGAACTCAATCTGCATCATGCATTCCAAAGAGAAGCTCCGAACCACAAGTGTTTCTGATAACAGTACAATGTAAACAGTATGATTTCTAAAATCTAACTCAATGTACCTTTTCTGGATCAGGCGTTGTCTCAGTACATCCATCACCCAATACAATGTATAATCAGAAAAACAAAGTTTATAATTCCCTTTCATAATATCGATAACTTAGACCTCCCGAAAAAGATCCCCTCATTCGTGGCCAATGCATACTAAAAGGGGAGGAATTTACTTTTACAAAGAGGACTGAACGAATAACCTTTTGCCTCCCGATATATCTTGAGTACCTTGTTCCTGTGTATGCAATTGCTGTTTCTTAAAGTAAGGATCGAAACTTCTCTCTGATCTCTGATAAATGTCAATTAAGTATGAATTTTCCAAATGCCAAGCCCATAGCCCAAACGAATGAGAACAAGCTCAAAGAGCATGTGCACAATGCTAGTTAGCCTCACTTTTGAACCAGGTATCTCAGACCAGTTCACAGAAACCTCAATCATTGGGATTTTTAGATGTTTGCATAAATAGACAATCTCAACATCAAAACACCACCTGCAGTGAGAGAGATATTGAGAAAGATAAATTATTTGTAGAATGTTGAGTATACTATGCAAAATAAGTGTGAAAATACCAATTGATGACATTAGTATAAATCAGAAATATATTCTTTATTGGTTTGATCTTATCGAAATCTAATGGTAATATCACTGTGACCATATCACTTAGGCTGTGTTTACCAACCGGAAAGTAAATAGAAATAAAGAGTTAAGAGAAAGTACTTCCTCTACCGTTCGCACATCTTGTTTGGATAATAGAAAGTGAAAAGTTGAAAGTTGAGGAGCCTGTAGACATGGCATCTATTTTTTTAATTTGTTTGGTCACATGGAAAATGGATAGGAGAAAGTGGATATTCGATAAAGAAAGGCATGGAGAGAGAATCAAAAGTTCTGCCACTTGCCATATTGCCCAAAGAAAGATGAGAAAATCACTAGGAAAAGCACCTATGCTAGAGCGAAGATCAAATTGCATACCTCTTCAATCTGATGTTTGTGAAAAGCTTGCAGGCAGCAGCCCTCGTAAACATCTTAAAGCCACACTGCAATAATGCAACAATACAAAATAAAATTTTTTACGCGTATAGAAAATAACTTTCTGCTTTTTTAAGAAAGTGCTCAGCTTGTTCACCCCGAGATTTTAACTCCTTCCAAGTTGTGGATGGCACGACCCCCAGAGCTTCCAGGACATCGATGGAGAGGTTATTGTGACATGTTTGCAGGATGAACTCCTCTGTAATAGGATCTCTGCAATTCATCGCCATGTTACGGAAACGCTTGACAAAATTGTCGACTGACTCTCCGTCTTTTTGCTTCTCATCCAAAAGAGTTCCGATTGACACTTCGGTGTCATCATCGAAGAAGTTGCTGAGGAACAAACTTTCCATGTCATCCCAGCAATTGATGCTCCCTGGCTTGAGCCGTCGGTACCAATCGAAGGCGGGCCCACGAAGGGTGCCAACGAATGACCGGATCATTAAGGCCTCGTTTCCAGAGATTATGCCCAAATGAGACTTGAAATAAATCAAGTGTTGAATCGGCGAACTCTTCCCTTCAAACGGTGTGAAGTTAATCAGATTGAATTTGGTCGGGTATGGTATTGAATCCCATTCCCTCGGATAAGGACATGGAATATCCGTCTTCTTAACTTCTTGAGCCGTCATCAAAGCATTGATTTTGTCTTTAAGTTTTTGCATTTTCCCGTCATCGTCTTCATTTCTTTCTGAATGATGTTGAGTAAAGATAATTGGACCACCCCCAATGAGAGGTGCTATTGAACCACCCCCAATATCGTTATTGGGAGCAGGTATCTCAGACCAGTTCACAGAAACCTCAATCATTGGGATTTTTAGATGTTTGCATAAATAGACAATCTCAACATCAAAACACCACCTGCAGTGAGAGAGATATTGAGAAAGATAAATTATTTGTAGAATGTTGAGTATACTATGCAAAATAAGTGTGAAAATACCAATTGATGACATTAGTATAAATCAGAAATATATTCTTTATTGGTTTGATCTTATCGAAATCTAATGGTAATATCACTGTGACCATATCACTTAGGCTGTGTTTACCAACCGGAAAGTAAATAGAAATAAAGAGTTAAGAGAAAGTACTTCCTCTACCGTTCGCACATCTTGTTTGGATAATAGAAAGTGAAAAGTTGAAAGTTGAGGAGCCTGTAGACATGGCATCTATTTTTTTAATTTGTTTGGTCACATGGAAAATGGATAGGAGAAAGTGGATATTCGATAAAGAAAGGCATGGAGAGAGAATCAAAAGTTCTGCCACTTGCCATATTGCCCAAAGAAAGATGAGAAAATCACTAGGAAAAGCACCTATGCTAGAGCGAAGATCAAATTGCATACCTCTTCAATCTGATGTTTGTGAAAAGCTTGCAGGCAGCAGCCCTCGTAAACATCTTAAAGCCACACTGCAATAATGCAACAATACAAAATAAAATTTTTTACGCGTATAGAAAATAACTTTCTGCTTTATGTTAATAAATATCGCAATTGAAAGTCAGAACAATCATCACCATGAAATGAAGAGAGTCAATCTGTATCACAGAGGCCTACCTGTGTATCACGAATTCCTGGACCAGCAGCCATTAGAACAACAAGATGGAAACCCTTCATAAGAAAATTACGGTACCACTTCCGCTGGAACAATACATGAATGTCTGTTAATTTAAAGGAAAGAATACTGGGGGAAAAAACCAAGAAACCGTGAACTGTTAAAACCAAATAATCAGCAAATATACCGTTGCAAGAGCCTCTTTTTCAAGATGAGCACGGGAACCAAATACAGCAATTTCCATATCAGATAGCTTATGTCTTGAGTCAATTGGTGTTGTAGCCTGTGAACTAAGTTTCTCTTTCTTCTGTGCTAGCGCATGTATCTGATGGTAGTGGGGAAGGAGGCATATCAAAATTATCATAATGCTCAAAGAAGAAAAGCACAGCCAATATTCTTGGTGGAAATGAACTCGGAATTAATTTATGGAGTTTGTACCCCTGGAACTGGCTACTTGGTAAAAACAAGGGCTACTGTCTTCAGTAAAAATACTAAAAAAGTAATTAAGAAAAAAAGAGACTTTGTTGATACATCTGAATTTTTCTGCATAAGTTGCTGAGACGAACCTGGCTTTCAAGCTTTTCTAGGTCAGTCACCTTAGTTGCCCCATCAGCATCAAGCATCAAAAGGAGTTCACCACGCGAATGAAGCATTCCCTGTTTAACAATGCTTTCACAAAATTTAGAAGCATTGGTCAATCAGTAATACTTAAAAACATTATCTACATATTCATAATAACTCAAGAAACATATAGACTCAGCAATATTGTCAACTTTGTTCGAAAAACATATGGAGGGCAAAGAGCATCTTACTTTTCTTATAGCTTCTCCTTTTCCATGATTTCTTTCCAGTAGGATGATTCTTACATTATCAATCTTGTACTTCCTAACAAAGTTGAATGCTACTTTTGATGTTCTATCCTTACTGCCATCATCAACTATCAACACCTGTATTAGGGACATAATAGATGTAACATATCTACAGTTTTATGTGGTGTGTGTGTGTGCACGCGGCGCGGCATACACGCTTTGCATATTTGTTTTGTGAATGCAAACTAGATGTGTCATATACAAATATCAATAGTTCAGATCTGTACCAATAATTATTTTCTCATGTCAATGTGAGACTACTGTGAGAGTATGGCTCACACAATGTTCAATAACTACTTCAGGTATGTAAAAATGTTGGGAGTTACACAAAATCATACCTCATAAGTAAAGGTCTTGTCAGCAGCTGAGCGTTCCTGGAGATAGCTGCAAAAAAAATTCGTTCTTAAGAATCATAGGATTATACATATCATCCCAGCCTAATTATGATTAAGTATACACCATAAACATAGAAAGCGCTTGCTACATAAGTTAATGCACGTGCATTGTTCATATATGATTCTTTTAGCTAACAAGAGTATTCAAATCTAGTTGAGCACCCATCCTAATTTTGGGGCATACCCCCCCCCCACACACAAAAAAAAAAAAACAGAAAAAACCAAAAAAACGGCTACAAATCAAACCATTAGCAGGAGGAATCCATAGGGATGTCCTTATAGTGGATGTTGAGAATTTAATGCAAGACCCGTTTGTTAGAGTTATGACTTTGCCAGTTCACCAATCCACTTTGAGAATGATTCATATATGACAATGATCTACCTGTGTGCTATGGTTTCACTAACTGTACATATTTATGGGTGCAACCAAAAAAAGATCACGACGTTTGCTAAGGCTAAAATACTAAAAGGAGGCATTACTCACTTGTCAGAGTAATCATTTCTGCTATTTCACATTGAAGGGATTTAATGTTAAGGATCCACTTGTAAAGGGCGGTAGTTTTTGCAGGCAGTTTTTCCTTAGGAATATGAAGTGGAAAAGAACACAACGGGAATCAACAAAACCAATACTCACGACCTGTTTTCTTTCCATTAATAAATTCTTCACCCTATATTCTCCTGACAGTAACCATCGAGTTCCATAGCTGATTTTTTTTAATTATTAAAGTTGTATTGACACAAGCAGTCAGCTACAGAGCTGGAACAAGTAACTCTAACCTATAATAGGTTTGGAAAGGAAAGATCACGCTGTCAGAAGAACTGATCACAGCAATATTTAGATTCCAGATATTGAGGTGCTAACCACTCTAGCAGCCTCTCTTGCCAGTAGTGCGTTTATATATTCGGTATATTGAGAAGAAAAATCTGAGAGTACCTAATGGCACTCCTTCGAATGAAGTATCCAGGCAGGATTTCAAAGATAATATACTAACTTTTATGTGATATTTGGAAGATGGCAAAAATTCCAGTTTGCAGGCACTAAATACTAAATAGTATGCACTGCCACGATATCAGTAAATATTACCAAGTAAAGGTGGTTAACAGGCTTACATGCTATTTATATAATAGGAGTTTTAGCAGCGAGTATGCGAATAAGGCCGAAACTATTTACAGGGAAAATTACATAACAGTAATCAACTAAAGAAGTCACTTTGCAACTTACTTCAATGCCTCTTCCAGAGCTTCAGGAAGCCTAAGCTCTTCATTATATGCGGGGATAACCAAAGATAAATACTTCTCCGCAGGATCAAATATAGTAGGGCATGGAACCTGGAAATTTGTTTCGAACATATCAATCAAGTTAGTAAAAGAAAAAAAAGCAAGAGACATAGCTACTAACAGAACGAAAGGCGATTTGCCAATATCTCCTTACTGCAGATGGAACGCCCACGGCCATTTCAGGAAAACTACACAAATTTTACCCGAATATAACCCTAATCTCATTTAACCCAATCCCATATTTTAAAAAAAAAAATCATCTTTTTAGTTCCTATAACGTTTTCAGTCTGCATTGTATACTACTTTTCAAAATACCTTCTTCAACGAGTCGGGATCCTCAAAGAATGCATCGGACGCGTCTAATCTCTCAAGCCTGCAACCAAGGAAAAAAAAAGTCGGAAAATTTAGCGTCAAGAAGAGATCTAGCGCTTTAGATTCGAGTTCAGTGGGTGGCCGTGATTACGAGTGCTTGCATCCAATCTTTCTAACAAATTCAAGAAAGAATGCAGCAACGCCGAGCACCAAAATCAGCGCCTGAAAAATTATTCAATTCCAATAATAGTAATTAGTAACAAACACGATGAGAAGCTAACAATAGAAACTGTTAGGGTTTAGGGGATCGAAAACCGATTACGAACGAGAGAGGAAATCGCGAGAGAGACGGAGAGAGGGGAAGTTAGGGTTCCGTTGTTGGGATCGTCGGCGGAGAGCAGAAGAGGAGGGCATTGCCAACTCATTTTCTTCTTCCCCCGATCACAGGAAAGCGGAAGCTGCTTTCTGATGGCGATGTTGGCCCGACTTCTAGATGGGCCTTCTTCACTAAACTTAGTGGGCTTCCAACGTAATTTGGGGCCATTCACTCGATTTAATAATGGGCCTCTGACAAAAAAATGTTTTTTTTTCTGCTAGAAACAACGATAATTATACACAGAAACCTCTTTTTATTTTTAATTTATTTATAAACCATCTTTAAAGAAGTTAGTTTGTGTTGCAATCAGCTACCTCCTGGTCAAAATTTTCACTTAAAACCTAAAATTACCCCATTAAAAACATGCATTCAATGTAGATGACTCAATTTTTGAGTACTTAGGTCTTATTAGTATACGACTCGCGTAAACTTAAATTTTTAAAGCTTATTTTCGGGTTTCTAGTGAAAATTTGACTATGAGGTGACTGCTTGTAACAAAAACCAACCTTAAAGGTGGTTTATGTATAAATTGAAGATAAAAGATGGTTTTTGTATGATTATCATATTGTTAATATGGTTTCTAGAAAGAAATCCTTTAAAAAAATTGTGATGCAACTTAAAAAGGGTTTGAAGACATATATTACTTGTAATAAGGTAGTGATAAGTTATAGCTAGACTATACTTTTCAAGACTGTAGAGGGCTTGATAACTCACTAATTTTGACTGCAATCAAAGTGGAAGAATCCCACGCGCTCGTCAATTTTGATCGCAGTCGAAGTAGGAAAATGTTGCATCTTTGTGAGTGTTAGTATAGAAATAATTGAGCTTTGCTACAGGGACTAAAAATATGGGACCAATAGGAGGGACAAGTGAGGTGTCCCCCTTCCTATTGGATAATGAGTTGATCATCATTAATGATAGCCAACTCATTATCCAGTAGGAGGGGGACACCTCACTTGTCCCCTCTATTGATCCCATATTTTGGGTCCTTAAAGATTTTTTCCAAATAATTTAACTAACATAGAATTTAGTTATAATTATTTGTTATATTTTTAATATTTAAGGAACCTAATTTAAATTGTCTACATTGGGAGAAGAGAAACAATAGAAATAGGAAGAGTAACATATTGTACATTGGGAATGAAAAATGCGAGCGTTCGACTTATCTTGCAACTACAAAACACGTAATTACGATTTCCGTAAAAACCAGTGATTCCTCGACACAATTTATAAAACAGATTATACATTTATGTGTCATGCAGTACGAACGAGCGTCACAAGCCTTCGTAAATATCTTGGGTTCGTATGCAAGTGCTGTTGGAGTTGTAACTTAAAACTTGAGTTTGGAGTGGGAAATTTTAGTTCCACATTGGATAGGAGATGGGAAGGAAAGGTGTTTATAAGTCTTTCCCTTCTCTCCTATGTCTAAAAGTAAATAAAGGTTATGCTCCACACCACGCGCGCGCGCCGGCCGGGTTGGGCTCGGGTCGGGTACACGACCTGCGGACACGAATGCAGCTCCGGATTAAAAGATTTATTTTGTAACGGCTAAGATTTATTAACGTGATTAAAAACGCGATAAATATTTTGCGAATTTATTTGGTAACGAAAATATTTTGATTTTGTAACGGCTAAGATTTATTAACGTGATTAAATATGTATTAACTGCGGGTTTATGAATAACGACTATTTTAACCCTATAAAAGGACCTAAACCCGAAGAGTTTTACACAGTGAAAGAAAAAACAGAACATTTTCTCTCCTCTGCTCTATTCTTCATTTTCGTGTTCTTGCTGTTAAATCGTTGTTGGTTCCCTGAAAGTCACGAAGAATTCACAAAGCCTTCTTGAAGCTCGTGCCGACGAGAAGGAGGTCGCCTGACCGAGGGTCGTTGTATCTCCGAGAACTTTTGTCGCGTTGCCCTGTACGAGAGGGGGCAATTAGATTCTTGGGACAGTGCTTGCACGCCTCGACCATCAGGCCGTATTTCTAACTTTTATTAATTTTATATCTATTTTTAATCATTATCTAATTCTGTTAAAACTGCATTTTGTGCTAATTACACTCTAAACAGCTTATATTCCCAACAA
>NC_033795.1:1711522-1723910 GCF_001876935.1 Asparagus officinalis | reverse complement strand
GGGTCGGGTGGCGCGCGCCCACGACCTGCGGACACGAATGCAGCTCCGGATTAATGGGTTCTTAATCTGCTACATTTTTATTTTTGAACAATTAAAATGTAATATTTATTTTTGAACAATTAACATGTGATAAACATTTTGTAATGGTTAAGAGAATTAAATTTTGAAACGGTAATATTCATGAGATTTAAATCAGAATCAAAACGGAAAAAGAATTTTTATGAGAATTAAATCGGTAATTAAAATGAAAACGGATTTTTATTAAATCGGTAATTAAAACCGAATCGAGTTTTTATGAGAATTAAATCCGCGGGATTTGTAACGGTTGTTTTTTTCCCCTATAAAAACCAACACCTGCCGAAGGCTAAAGACACAGATTTACAAACGAATTTCTCCTCTTCTTCTCTTTCAAAATATTTGCTATTATATTCTGTTGGTTCCCTGAAAGTCTAGAAGAGTTCGCAAAGCCTTCTTGAAGCTCGTGCCGACGAGAAGGAGGTCGCCTGACCGAGGGTCGTTGTATCTCCGAGAACTTTTGTCGCGTTGCCCTGTACGAGAGGGGGCAATTAGATTCTTGGGACAGTGCTTGCACGCCTCGACCATCAGGCCGTATTTCTAACTTTTATTTACTTTCATTTGATTCAATTTCATTTCTGAGTTATAATAGTTATATGTTTTTATCTAATTTCTATTAACCATTTCAAACTAAATTTCGTGCTAATTATTGTCTAAACATCTAATATTCCCAACAAGTGCAAACTTTCCAAGTGAATGGATATGAAAGGCTCAGGGGCCACCACTAGCAAAAAGCACAGGTTTAATCAAGGAGAGTTGAGCCAGAGAATGCTAGGGTCTCCATTATTGCAGAACTCAACTCAAAAGGAGAAGGAAACAGAGGGAGAGAGAGAGAGAGAGCAATCACGATCAAACATTTCTTGTCCACTTTGAGTTTTTGGACTGAACGGTAGCTAATGAACCAGCTATCAACCTCAAAGTACTTCTAGTTGTTATGAAGGACTCCCCAAGCCTTTCAATTATTTTCCCTTTGTAACACTGTAGTCAACTAGTATGGTAGGCGAACTTATTGTAGTGTTTTATATGAAATTATTGTTGTCATGCATGATGAATATTTAACAATGATAATCAACCGATATCTATTATCCAATAAAAGTAATAATAATAATAATAATAAAGAGAAAGCAACCTTTAGAAGAAACTCTCTCTCCATGGTAAGAACGGTGAAGGGATCCATCTAGTACTAATATATATATATATAGACACACACGTACACAAATATCTTATTCCTATAACAAATGATAGATATTTCATTTCTCCAACTTGATTTGTAGTGGGATTTAAATTCGCTCCACTACAAAATAATAATAATAAATAAGTAAAGAGACCATTGTAATATCACAATTATTGATTTGCTTAGCGCTAGTGGTGATTCATTCTATATCTAACAGTTACTATACCTCCATGAATTGCACTATTTTCTTGATTTACACTCAAAAGTCAAATCATAACCATTCGCTAAACAAATCGATTGGTATTACAAAGTTCTCTACACTAATTTTCTTGTAGTGGAGATGATCTGAATCCTTTATAGCGACATTCAATTTGAGCAATTAGTTGTGGATGTATGGATAATATATAAATTTCTAATTTGGCATCCGAAAATTATTACTTTTTAAACTTAGGTTCATATTTAAAGGGAAACCCTATTTCACCAAATGATTAAGTTATAATAAACTTTAAATATGTTGCTTACTTGCTAAACCTTCCATCTTACATGATTTTACGGTCATGCTCTACATTCTTGTTACATAATTTAGTTTTTGAGAAGGACTTCTCACCTTCACCTCCTAGTTTAACAAAACCAATGAATAAATAATTACACCATTATTGCGCAATACAAAGCTTTTCTCTTTATGACACGACGCCAAGTCCTCCCGTCCAAATTTGTATAATTGTCTAATGCACCTTGGTGTGAGAAACATTTATTCCACGCCCATTTCGCTTTCATAAGATGCTTTAAAGATTGATATGAAGCCCAATCATAAATTTTACCATAAGAAACTCATCCTCTCCTTACCTTATACCATAACTTTTACCATAAAGATGCAAAACAGCATTCAAATGTATAGAACATTGAACAATTTTGCTTATTGTGCACTTTAGGCCCTGTTTGACAAAGGGTTAAGAAAGAGGGATTAAGGAGAAGGATTAACATAGTTAGCCCATTCGATAATCTGAATGACTAAATTATTAACCAGTTATAAAAGTTTTATTTTAACCCTTATGTTTGGGAATAGCAAAGATTTTGACTATTTTCTTTATAATTAGAATGGTTAATTTTTAATCATTCTAAATAGGAGTATTAGTAAACCCCTTATTTTGATGAGTTAACTCATTTTAATCCTTTTAGAGTGGTTAGCTTAACCCTTATATATTTTTTATGTTTGACAAATTATAGAGGGTTAACTCACTTTAACCATTGTACAGATTTTTTGTGTTTGGCGGGTTGAAAATGGGTTAAGTCTCCTTAGACTTAACCCCTCACTTAACCATTTGCCAAACGATACCTTGTTATCTGAGTGTCATTTTCCAATGAGCTATCCGTTCCCCTCTCCTATGTCTAAACAAGTATATGATTTTTTGGCACCATCTCAAGAATAATAGTTAGTAATAGAGTCTAAATTAAGAAGGAAAAATAATCACATATTTCGGTTTTAGATTGCTACGTTGCTATAGCTTTTTCAACACATTACACCAACAAAGACAGAACTATTGGATGTATAAATGTGTAAATTAATTCTAAAAATATTTTCATTTTTTCCACTCGAATTACATACATAGAAGTTTGGACTTATCGCTTCTATTTATGTAGTAGGAATTACAGAGACCCATAAAAGAGAAATACAACATTCATTTATTATCAATGAAAATTTTCACAAGAGAAAAAGAAGTTGTGGGCCTAATTGCAAAAAAAATGTGGCAAAACCGTAATTGTCACCGTTGATGGATTAATTCAACGGGGCTGAGCTTGCCGAGGTCAGTCATCGGATGAGCGCTAGTTACGTGGCCGAACACGTAACCGATATTCCCTGTATTTGTAGCCGCTACGATTCTTACACGTGTACGGTTGAGATCAACTCTCCCTCGTCCCACCTCTATAAATTGAGTCCAAAGTTCTCAACCGCATCAGGGCGAAAAATAGCTGAAGTCTGGTTAAAATTCTCCTTTTATTTTCTGAAGACTTCAGTTTTTTAAGGGAGAGAAAAAAAAAATGTCTTGCTGTGGTGGTAATTGTGGGTGTGGCGCTGGGTGCAAGTGTGGCAGTGGCTGTACAGGGTATACAAATTTGCTACTAATTCCTTGTTACAATTGTTTGATGAGTATTCCATTAAAATTTTCTTTTTTTGTGATTTTTGGTGTTAGTCTTCTCATTATGCACTATGAAGAGATTAGTGTTTCATTTACAAAATATTTTTGGCTAAAAAATCTATTTATTTTGTATTTTGATCTTTCTGGTCATTGTCGAACGTAACTGAGAGACCACTGTTTTTTATCATAACCGTATAATGAGTTCATTTCTAGCGGTCACTCGAGAATAATCACAACTATCGACTAAATAATAGAGAATTGTGACTAAAAAGAAAAAAAGATGGGTCCTTCAATATTTTTTGGAGTCACATATGATACAAGTTCACTTACTTTTTATGGGCTTCCTTTAAAAATTCATTTAATCTAGTGTGGAGAATATTTCTTTTCAAATTACCATGTGCATGTTAGTGCTTGGTATGTTATTCACCCGATTAATGCCTGGGGACCACAAATAGGAGACCCAAGTGGGGGGACAAGTGAGCTGCCCCCCCTCCAGTTGGATGATACACTGTTCATAAACAGTGCATCATCCAACTGGAGGGGGGCAGCTCACCTGTCCCCTTACTTGGGTAAGCGCCCTATTCACCTAATTCATCAGGAAAAAGAAAATGCGCTACAAAGTTTCTCTCCTCGTATACTATTTCAAATTCATGCTGTTCTCCCTTTTAATTAATATTGGATTTGTTGGGTGCAGATGCAAGATGTATGCTGATTTTGGCGAGGAAAAGAGCACCACCACTTTGACCACGGTCATGGGTGTTGCACCTCAGAAGGGGTTTGTCTCAATACTTTTATCTAATTGTTCTCAATTATTTGTAGTTGGTAGACATTTATTATGAAACCCCTTTCTTTAGGGGGCAAAAAAAATAGTTTATGATAGTTTTGTGCAAAATCTAACTTTGCGAGATTTTATCTGAATTAGCACTAGCTTCGTATATATTGTTAGTTCACAATATGGGTTTTTATCACTTTGATGCTCATCTAAAATTTAATTGTATTTTTTTTTTTGAAATTTAACTTTTGCAGAGGGTTTGAAGGATTTGAGATGGCTGAGGGAGCTGAGAACGGATGCAAGTGTGGGTCCAACTGCACCTGTGACCCCTGCAACTGCAAATGAGTATTAGCCGGCAAGAGAAAAAGATAAATAAGTTATTATAATGTTTTCTTGTGTGTTAATGCGGTGTGTCTTGAGGATGTTGAGGAAATCTAAGTGCTATGAATAAGAGGCCCTTTGGCTTCTGCTTGCAGCTTGTTAGCTTTCATTGCTCGTCTTTGGATGTTGTTGTTGTTGTGTTGGTGTTTGTTAAGAACTCATGCTGATCCCTAATGTAAAAAATGCTTCCTAATCAGTAAATGTCTGTGTTTCTAATTCTGTGGTACTTGATTTTGATTCTAGAAAGGGTATTTTAATAATTTTCAAGCGCTCTACTGGAAGAATCTATTGAGGGCATGTATATTATTATTATCAGATGATCTCAATGTATTGCAGAGAGACTTATCCTTTTAAAGTCGCTGAACACATAGAGTACGTGTACAGTTAATCGAGAAGTAAATGATACTTTCTGACTCGAAAAAAAAAGAGAAAAAAATAAGAAACAAATTTAACTGTGTTCTTTTGAGCAACAGAGCAAGCGTTTATCACTATTAATGAATAAATCCAAATAGCTTTACGATCAACAGTCAACTGCTACACTGCTATTACACTCAGATGTTACAACAAAGGGGCTACAGCTACTACTCGCACATAGTTCTCAGAAAAAAAGAAAAAGAAAAGAAAAAAACGCAACACAAACGTTGCCGTCGCAATTCAAATTACAAAGTCAAATGTGCAATTTAAACTCTCACACAAGACTTGTGGACATCCATCTCAAGCAAAGATTCCTCTCGCCGCTCTTTTAAACATATCTTGTACCTGTAGACAGAAAATTGACGGGAGTATTTATATAATTTATCTTGACAAAGAGGTCATACTCAAAGATTACTCATCGTGCAAGATAATCTGATAATGCAAATATAAAGTAAACATCGCTATCCGAAGAAAATTTACAAAAATCATCTGAAAAGGACTTGATGATGGTTTACCTGTTTGGATGATAGACCAATCTTTTCCAAATCAGACAACTGCAAAAATGCCAGCAAGATTATGTTTTATTTCGGTACATAATCAAATGAGCGATAAAAAAACGCAAATTGAAAGTTGTTGTTATGTTATTAAACTCACAGATTTTAATGGTCTGGGAGTTTCTTCTCGAAGCTCAAGTATGTACTCTGCTCTTTTCTGACCAATTCCCTGCAGTAAATATGTAATGTAAAAAGTTTTAAAACTTAGCAGTAAAATAATTTAGATAAGTTTTCTCAGACACCACTCATTATGAATGTTGTTATACCTTTAGCTGCAGAAGCTCGTCCCTGTTTTCGGAAGAACAGAAAAAGATTCAATAAGTTATACTCATGTTAACAATGAAACAGAAACAGAATTTAAGTCAATACAAAGTTTATATGTTACAAATGTTATTTACTCATATCAATCTGAAACTGAGACTTTGTGTGTGTGTGTGTGTGCGTGTGTGTGTGTGGAGAGAGAGAGATGGGTATGCTTGGTACCAAGCACAAAAAATGGTGCTTGGTAGTGAGGTGTTACATTGCCCTCCACTCATTGAAATTGGGGCCCATACTCACATGGGTTGAGGAGTTGTTGAGAATGACAATGAGTGGATGAGAATGTGACACCTAAGCACCAAATTTGTGCTTGGTACCAAAGCATACCCATTTTTCGCATATATATATATATACTCACATGGGTTGAGGAGTTGTTGAGAATGACAATGAGTGGATGAGAATGAATAGAAAAACAAAAAAACAAAAAAAAGATTTACAGAAATTTCCAGTGTAAAGACGGTTTTTTTTTCATTGTACACCAAAGTGTGTAAGCAATACTCACTTGCTAGCAACGTTCAAGAATGCCAGATACTTCTCAACTAGACCCTCCTGTGTCAAATATGAGATAAGTATTAGCCAAACAAATGGTGAAATTTGAACTCATTATTTGCTAGGAGTGTACTTGTATACCTTCAGATTCGAGCTCAATGCATCGAATTTATCAAATGGGGTGTCAGCCGTTTGAACTTCATTTTGGTCACAAGTTAAGATGCTAGGGGTTTTAGGAGTTTTTGGTTCCAACAAGACAATACAGATTCGATCGTCAGAAGCTGGTTGATGGTTGTTTGCTGCCACATTAGAGGTAACTGGGGATAGAACTTTTCTAATAGACTGCCGTAGCTCTTTTATCTTTTCATTCATTGATGGTGATTCAGTAATATTCATAGGAGATTGTAGATTCTCCTTGTTATACAGTGAGCCTACATGAAGAATGCAACCCATTAGTTCACTTTCAAAGTAGAAACTTCATAAAATTTAATGAATAAGAATATGAAAATACCAGGCAAATCTGGTTGCTTTGAGATGTTAACATCTTCAGTAAACGATGTTCCCTCAAAAAAATCTCTAGCAACGAATGAACAATTATTCAGTTGAGCATCATCTTGGTCTCTATCACGTCCAGTTTCAAGAGGGGCTTTCTGCAACTGATCCTTATCATGCAAAGCCTCTGGGTCGTTTTGATTGGCACTATTATTATTATTATTTGAAGTAATAGGATGTTCATGGAGTATGCGTTCATGTTCGGATTCTTCTACTTCGCAAGAATTAGTTTCCTGTAAGAAGGGAGGAGAAATAAACCATCTAACTAAAAGGTCTTGTAAAAATACATTACACTCTGAAAGCTTGCATGTGCCTTGTTCGAGCTGATAATGATAACCTACCTCCATTTCAGCTGCGCTTTGAATAGCCGAATCAAAAAGTTTTCTGCAAGCAAAATCATGTAAACGAACAAGTCAAGAATCAAACTTGTACTGTGATTTGGACAAAAAGATATGTAGGAAACAAACCTTGCGTTAGTTGTTTTATTCTTTGCTTTTATAGATGGTCGTACTGATTCTGAATTCTTTGAATAGCTTAAAGAGGATGGGGTCCTGCCAAAAGATGGAGAAAATGCTCCAATTCTCTGCACGCTCTTTTTCTTCTTCTCTTTAGATTCAAGCCAAGCTCGTAGCTTTGCTTCCATATCAACCTTTTCTCTCGGGGTCTCTTTCTTACTTGCAGAACCCATGTGATTCACAATGTGTCGAGATCTTGCGGCCAGGCTAACTGTGTGAACAGCTTCTTGGTATGATATCGGATTCTGTAAACCAGAAGCCTATTCACTTCAAGTTGATAATATGACTAGAATTTATTTAAAAAGTAAAGATTCCAGAGCTCTTACAAGGCAAGCAACCATCAAAGCTTGACTAGTCCCTCCTAGAGAATCCTGCAATATTCGGGTCAATTTGCTCTCTCGATATGGAATCCTTGATTCATTGTTATTAAGAGCATATATCACATTTGATAGTGCGAATAGAGACTGGTTGATCTTTGCACTCTCTTGGAGCCTGATTCCATCATTGCCGCTTCTTCTGTTATCCTCGTTACCTGAAAAAGTAGGAATGATTATAGAAAGACTTTGGTAGTTAAATTCAGTTGAAAGAAATTACCTGCTAAATCTATAAGATTTAGCTTTCCTTTAGAATTGCCGTTCTTAACAGAAACGGTGAGTACGCCATGACTTCTGCTGGACACATCATTGAGCCCTGTGTGTGCAACTTTTCTGCGTTGAACCCCAGTTGAAAATATCTCATGGAACTCATCCATTGAGTGCACCTCTACCTTCAATTAGCCAAATATCACATAATATTGAAGGATTAATAATGTTAGTTTGATAACTCAAACATAGGCTTCCATTAAAGTGGCTCCTGAAACGGTGTCACAACACTCTAGAAAGGATCACAGAACGGACTTAATATTAGTTTGACATATGATTAAACCATTACTTAATATCCCCAAAAGAGTGTATAAACTAAATCATTGAAGTGAACCTATTAATTCTTTAATTCTAAGTTAGGAAATGATAAAAAAAATTCACATTGCAGTGGCCTATTATAGTTTGTTCTCTCAATTACTCCCATAGACTTGTGACAGGACAATTAATTTGTCTAGAAGTTTAGGGGCGAAGCATTCCACAAATCTCATGGAACTGCTCAAGAAAAATCTCTTTTGATTCTCACTGTAGGATAGACATGAAAGCTACCCATGTTTCACAAATTGCAAGCCTGGAGTAGTTAATGTCTTTAATGTTTCCAATAAACTTGTAATAATTGACAATTAGAGTCTACATTACTGTAACTATTGTTGAAATGATGAGGAAGTATATGCTAATCTCACCCAAGAGAGTCCCTTGAGCTGAACACGGCCATCCTTGTCATCCAACGCCATGATCTCCTTCGCCTTTGGCTCCAACAAATCATAGCACCGGTCCATATAAACCTCGTAATAAGAAACCTCCACCTTCATCTCTGTATCGACACATGATGTCAAAATGGCCGACATTGCTAACGGAATCAGCCCGGGCTCTTCCTCAGTCCCCTGATTCAGCAAGCCATCGTTGGGGCATAAATTTACAACCCTCAAAAGGGAAATGAAGTTTAAGATGATATCAGAGTAACCCGGGTTCAAATGTCATCAGAATACATAAAATAGCTCAGATGTCTTTCTATGAGAGCCATCAGCAAGAGAAAACATATCAAAAAATAAAATAAAATTAAAACCCCCGATACTCCTCATAAATCCAGAGTTCGGGTATAATGAAAGAACATCAAGACCCACCCCAGCTCAAAACCAGTGCATCCGATAGCTACTCACTTGCATTGTGTAAGTTTTCCCACTTCCAGTAGCTCCGTAAGCGAAAACTGTAGCATTCAGCCCTCGGAAAATCCTCGGGATCACTCTGCTAACTTCCTTATCAAAGATCTGAGCGACCCGATCCGCTTGCCCAAAGAAGGAATCAAGCTTGTAGCACTCATTTCGGCTGCAAAGTTAGCAATCGATAATTTTGAACCCAAAACAAAGAAAGGAATATCCAAAATCAAGAGCTGGGTTTTCTTCATTACCTCGTCCATTGATCTTTGAGGTGAACAGTGACTTCATCGTCGAACCCACGAACGGGGTTTTCGAGAATCGAGATGCAGGATGCCGGGTATTCGTCGGCTGGTTCGATCTCTGAAGGGATGAGGGGGCGAACTCTGAGGACTACTCTGACTCGGGAGGCGAGATCTGAAAGTAGACGATTGGATCTTGGAGTCGTCATTAGAGAAACACGGAGAGGTAGCTCGAATTCGGGCGCAGGTAACAAATTTTCGTCGTTAGTTTCAGTGAGTTTTGATTTTTGACCGTTAAAAATGGGGCTAGAAATTCAAATTTTAAACAGGGTGCGGTCTGGTGTACCGCGGCTCACTGAGGACAATCAAAGAAAGAGTTGGGAAGGGTGGACACGTGGTAGTTATGTACGGGGACACGTAGGTTAACTGATGCTTCTTGCAGTTTATTCGGTTACTTTTTAGTTTTGAGCCGATCCACAGACAGCAGATTGTGTTATTATTTATGAGAAGGAGCAGGGCGTGCAGGTTTCACTTTTGAACAAGTAGTAGTTTTTTCTTCTTTTTTTCAACACTTTTCTTATCTTTGTTTCCGTTTCGTCTGTTCTATGACATTCTCAGATCTTATGAAGGTTTTCCTCATAAGCCGTATTTCACAATATATATATAAAACTAAAAACCATGTTTAAAATAAGATCATTTTACAGAAATCACATTCGAAAAGATGGTTTCTACGAACCCAAACCCCCCAAAATTGCCAACCACCCCCACCCACCCAACTCAGAAAAGGGGGCAAGAGTTGGACTACACTTCGCTAACATTTGGCTCAGAATTTAAAGTACTAGTGTGCACCCCGTGCAAAACACGACCTCTATTTTTTTTTATTTTCACTACAGTAATTCTATATTTAAATACAGTTTTTGTAAGCGCTGCAATATTTTTTTTAATGCTACAGTAATTTATTGTAGTGTGAATAGTAACCTTGTATCCTTATGTTTGTGCTATAGCAAAAAAATATTATGCTTTACTGTAGCATGAATTGTAAATATTGGATCATCTCGTTATTATAGAGGAATATATTCATTTTAAAAAAGGAAAATGATAGGGGCACACCCTCAACCACACCCTCCCTCTCTCTCTTTTGCTACAGTATATCGTGTTCCACATGAGATTTTAAATTTTAGGGGCATGGTATACTATAGCAAAAGAGAGAGAGAGGGTGTGATTGGAGTTATGGTTAAAGATGTGTCCCTAGTGCGACTCTTTTAAAAAAGACAAATTACTCACCGTCTAAAATGAACAAGTAAGGCCTAAATAGCCCTCTTAGCCCAAAGAAGCTTCAAACCCGAATCCCAATTTGCTAAACTGTGCCGCTACCCCCCGGTTCATCTCCCAAAACCCTAGAAACAGCAGGCGATCAAAAAAGGAGAGATTTTTGAGGAAGGAAGGGATCAGAGATGGACAAGAGCATGCTTGGAGATCTGGACAATCTCCCGGAGGAGGACAAGATGAGGATGGGGACCATGATCGAGCAGCTCCAGATCCGTGACAGGTCCCTTTTTTTTTCTCGATCTCCTCTGATTGATGACTAATCCATTGTTTTTCGATCCCTCATCTGTTGCTTTGATGTGTTTTGAACGGAGGAAGTTAGCCCTAGGATGATAAGAATCAATTTTTTAATCTGTATTTTTTTTTTCTAGTTACACAATGAAAACATCATTATTCAGTGGCCCAAACTGGGTAGGCTAGCATTTGTTTGATTTTTGGAAGGGTGGAGTAATTGTATGAACGCTAGCTTAATTGACGTTTATCTGCCGCATGCTTGCTTCTTCCATTGCTCAATGCGAGATAGTAAAAGCGAGTGCCACCGGATTGTAGCGATAAACCCTCTTTTTTGTCGAGAATTAGGGATGGGTTTGGCGTCCAGCATGCGCTAGGCTTCTGCTGCCAATTCCTTAAAATGGGAAAAGAAGCGTGGTGTATCGGAAGAAGGTAACAGACATACCCGACTTCGGTATGATCGACACAGCCATTGTGTGCTTCGTCTATAGTCCTTGTGGTCTATATTTATAGTATGCGTTGCGCCCTACTCTTTCACTTTCTTTTATAAATCATACGTATTTTTGTAGAGAGATCGAATTTCAGTTATATATCTTCCAGAAAGCCATTAACTGCTTCTCGATGTCTAAAACAGTAGAAGCGCAAGGCGAATCGTTGGACCCTTTAATGAGGCGAGGCGTCAGCTTCAAAGCTTTAGTCGTAAGCCTTAGAGCATCTCCAACCCAAAAACCTAAAATGGTGTAGTTTTTACATCAAGTTGGTGTAGTTTTTACACCAAATCACTATTTCATCTCTAACCCATTACACCAAATGTTACACCGAAAAGAATATTCATTTTATTATTCTTATCTTTTAACTTTTTTTATCTATTTAAAATATTTAACAAATTATATAATTATATAATACATTACATATAATTAATTATAATAATATATTTTATGAATAAAATAAAATTATAAAAATTAAATGCTAAATCAAATTAAAATATTACTTTCATAAATTCAACTAAAGATTACATTTAACATCACAAAAGAAAACATCACACTTGCAAGCAAAAAAAAAAAAAAACATTACATTTAACATAAAATAAAACACAGTTTCCATAAAAAGTTTTCACCAAAATAATAATAATAATAATTGCGCCAATGCTACAGTGTTGCACCATTTCTGGCGCAACACTGTAGCATCCCGCTATTTTAGCGGGATGTTTGGCACTCCATTGGAGCGCCAAAACACTCCAAAATGGAGTTTTGGCGGTCCATTGGAGAAGCCCTTATGAGTTTAAGCATTTTAATTTTAAAATCTATAAAAGTTATGAACATATAATATATAGTGATATAATAATTCACAAATAGATACATTCATATCTTAAATAGTAGATAAGAATTAAATATGTAAAGTATAAAAAAAATCCC
>NC_033795.1:1698317-1711507 GCF_001876935.1 Asparagus officinalis | reverse complement strand
CACACACTCACATGGTCATATTGAACATAAATAGGGACATTTTAATGGTAGTCAAAAATCCTTTTATATCCTCTTATCTTAGAGAAGCGCTTTGTGAATCGCGAAGTGGACGCTTCATTTATGCTTTAACCTATGAGCTGTAAGCTTCAAGGGACATATAGCTTCACTCTTTGAGTTTTGAAGCGTTTACCCTTCAAAAAGTTTCAAAGTGAGTTTTAGAAAAACTTTTTCAAACATTGCCGATTCTCCCTAACCAAAACATGCCCCATGTTTCTATGAACCAATCTAAGGTGGCTTGGCAGTTGGCATTATAACGATATTGATCCACTAATTACAGGAGTTATGGGATAATAGTTGAAGATGCAAACAAGGTAAGTAATTGACCAAATTGAATGCAACCTGAAGGTGTTAAAAAAAGAAAAAGAAAAAAATATATTGAACTAAAGTGGGTCTGTGAGAGTTGGATAGAGAGAACTGATTTGTTACTTCTTTGCAGTTGGGGTGAAAGCACTGTTTGTTATTATTGTTGTTGCTTGTTGCTAACGGAACCGTGAAGCACCATATGAAGGCCATCAAAATCACGAATTAAGTTAAAGTAAACATATTCCTTTTCAGCTAGTATTGAATCTAAACCAGTTATTCATGTAAAAAAGAATTTAAGGAAGACAATCTGATAAAATTTCTGCTATCTTTAAAAGTTATATTCTGGGTAGATGGTCGATTATTTTCATGAGATTTAAAGAGCTCAGATAGTTGCACACATGTTAGCATTGAGTTTATGATGCAATAGCGTGGATTGACAAACAATGAAAGGCACCATCTTGATAAAATAATTCTAGATGTATACACTTTTTCAGCAATCAATTCCCTAGTTTTGCCATTTTAATACACGCCTCTAATAGTGATTTCTAGTTTGTGATTTAGGCCTGAGGGTGAGAGAAGGAGCTGATATGCAAATGAGAGTGCCACAGTTTCCTATGTAACTCAGCTTATCCACAATTTTCATCCACAAA
Organism: Asparagus officinalis; assembly: GCF_001876935.1. Lineage (NCBI taxonomy): Eukaryota > Viridiplantae > Streptophyta > Magnoliopsida > Asparagales > Asparagaceae > Asparagus > Asparagus officinalis. The sequence goes on along the minus strand of NC_033795.1, from coordinate 1,710,494 downwards.
TCTATGTTCAATATCGACATCTTTTTTCTTTTCTCCTCTTTTTTTATTTCTGGTGCGTGGAAAATCATGCAAGGAAATTGGAGATATGTTCTCTTCCATAACGTAACGGTCTTTTTGTAGCGGGATTTGTGTAATGCAATCCTGTAATATAACCACACCAGGCGCACATTGATGCACAAATTAAAGATCATCTACGGTTATCAATATAATTGTAAGAGGTGTTAATCACTGATACGTGTTACATTTATCTCGCAGTTTGAGGATGTACAATTCGTTGGTGGAAAGATGCTTCACCGACTGTGTAGACTCCTTCAAGCGCAAGTCGCTCGACAAGCAGGAAGAAACATGCGTCCGCCGATGTGCAGAGAAATTCTTGAAGCATTCGATGAGGGTCGGCATGCGATTTGCAGAACTCAACCAGGGTGCTGCTACTCAGGACTAATTTTTTGTTGATGTTTCAACAGAATGCTATCATTGGCTACCTGATGGACCGTGAATCCTTGCGTTTGTTTGTAAGAGCGTTGTTGTTTATTTGCTCAGTGATAGACTCCTTAGCCAGAAGGGTCAGGATGATTGAATTTTGTTATTTTTATCCGAGCTGTTTTATGCGCTTTTTATAATTTCGATGAATCGGGTAGGGTTGTGATGCCAATTTCTATAGTTCTTACATTTGGTCTGCATGAAAAAAGCATTAAACATTCCTGGCTGCTTGATTTTCATTTGCGATCGTTTGTTGTTCTCTGTTTTTTACCGTATGACATCGTGTCAAAGTAGAGTTCACAAAAAATCATTTGACATTGGTCTATATCATTGGTTTGAGTTATAAATCGACTGTTGACATTATTAGAGCTCGAGCTCTTCCTCGTATAGACGCATTTGGTAAAGTAAATACGTGTATGCATTTTCTCGTACGATTCATTTTGTGTTGGCCAGCTAGTGAGTCACTTGTTCGTTAGTGCCTAAACTTTGTTGTATCACATATTCACATGTAATGATTAATGCTTATGGTCAATTTATTATAAGTGTTGGAGAATGATTGAAGTAAATGAGTTAATCGTAAATTGTTCTGCTGTCTAGAATCCTGTGGTTAGTATTACTTTTGCGATTCTTGCCCCTCTAGCTTATCGTGTATTTTAATTTTAGCTTCATGATTTCCATTTAGGCACAGTTTGGTTTAACTTTGTTGTGAGTTACTAGTTGTACTTCTTGTTTCTAGTGAATCCTTTTACTTTTTTCTCTTACCTTTTTGAGATTGGTTTCCACTTTTAATTTAACCCCGGCTTGCGAAATTACTAGGATAAAGCTTTGGGTTTAAGGGCGCGTTTGGTTCAATTTTTTTTTCATGGAAAGGGGGGAAGAAAGATGTCATATTGTCAGCAATATGGTAGCTTTCTCCCCAAAACGCCTCTTAAAGAGGCGTTTTGGGGAGAAAGCTGCCATATTGCACAATATGTCAGCTTTCCCCTCCTCTTTTCATGAAAAAATCATGAACCAAACGCGTCCTAAATCTAAGACTGAAAGAAGAAAGCAGGGAAAGATAAATAAATTAGCAGATAGAGCTAAAAGACCTCAAGCTTTAGAAATAACACACTAGATTCATCCCAATTTTAGTTTCTCAACTAGATTCAGCTTTTGTATAGGCTATTAGGATACGATTCCTAGGAATTATTCTATCTCATCGCAAACATTCAAGTCAATGATCCATACTTGTTTGCTGATCTATATACCTTAAGTTGACCATTGAGTCATTGACCATATATAAGAAATCCGATGATTTGAACAATTCCTAACCACTCATCCAATGGTTTTAAATTTTTTTTTTAAAAAAATATGATTTATGTATTGTTGTTACGACGGTCCACTGGAGGATACGATCGGAAATAAGTGAAAACATAGGAAATCAGAGGTTAATCCTGCTGAGAATAAAATGATGGAGAATCTATTGAGATGTTTTTATCATGTGCAATCAAGGCCGTTAAATGCACAGATTCAAAGAAGAGACAAGAACTGTATTTAAATACAGAATTACCGTAGCGGAAATAAAAAAAATGGAGGCAAGCACGGGGTGCACACTAGTAGCTCTAATTGAAACAACTTTTAAGTGACGAACGATCCGTTTTAAAAGTAGCCCCAAGTCATGTGCATATCCACATTTGGACCTTGGAAGTTAAAACAGCGGGTAGGTCAAAAGTAATGGGGGTGGACCGGTGGTCCTAACAATTTGTGAACAAATTTCCAAGTAAGGATAACACCAAAATGCTTGGTTACTTTGCCTTGTAGATGAAGATGAGTATTACCTTTAAAAAAAAACCTAATGGAGGTGTTGACTCTTATTTGTAGCAGATCTCAATCCTTTCAACGGGAAAAAAAAAGACTCGGTGATTGGGGGATTTGCTCTTCAAGTATGGCATCTGCTTTAGTGCAGTTTTAGGTGCTGCCCTTTTGATGATGGTCGTGATTCAACAGTATCTACTGAACAAATTTTCAAAACAGCCCCAAAAAGATTTTTATTTTTCAAAATCGACCCGTTTTTTTTTTATTTATCAAAATCGACCAACTTTTTGTCACGTGGGCTTAATGAAGTTCCTAAACAGTCGGGGTTGTTTAGATCAAACATGTTTGCTTTCTCTTTAATTACTAGCTCCTTCGAGCATTCCCTTACCTGCTTTTTTCCAGACTGTTAGCTCTGTTTTCCAAACTCCTCAAAATTGAGCTAGGACTAATCCGGACCCAGTTTGAGTCAGACCGGGTCGGTTTTGGTCCCGCCGGTTTATGGTACCCTTTTTCCGGATGGGAAAAACCGGCCCAGTTTTTCAACAGCAGCAACAAAAAGGAAAGGATTTCATTCTCAAAAATAGGACCATGATCAGTCCGCATAATCTGAACAGGCTCGTTCCGCATTGTTTTTAGGCCTGGCCTCAACAAAAAAGCTCAAAGCTCCAATTAAGCACCGACCACTCCTAACTCCCAACAGCACCCTACATGTGAGCCTGCTGGCGCTGTAATCATCCCGCTGCCTCCTCATAAGAGGGGCTCAATTGGGGCCCTCCGCATGAGGAGATGAAAATAAATGTAAAAAAAAAAAAAAAAAAATGTAAAAAAAAAAAAAAAAAAAGATAGATGGTCCTCATGAGCTAGAGTCCCTGTCACAAGCTTTGGCAGACAAAATTAAAAGCATAGGGAAAAAAGAAATAAATAACGAAGATAATTCAACAACGGTCCCACCTCACCTCCCTCTTTGTCCCCTGCGGTCATCATAAGCCCCCTCACCCCACTTTAGTCTACAGCCAACCTCATCAAAAAGTATTGGATTCGAGACTAACAACAGGGAAAGAAACAAAGCTTTTGTTGCTTCCATCTACTCTTCCTTCCTCTTAAGCGACTAAGACGCTCAAACCAATCTTTTACTTTTGCTCCTCCTTTTCAACGAGCTTGTAGTGTTGCGCACGGTAAAACTTGAAGAGCAAACATGGACGTTTGAGCTCACAAATTCCTTACATGGGCATGAAAAAGATCGTGTTTTTTTTTTAAAAATGCTAATTTTATCATGTACACAACCAACGAATCGCTCAGAATCACGTACGATGGTACAAATTTTCTATTTAGCAAAATAAGATCAATTAATTCTTTACAAATGTTACCCCCAAACACCTCTAACATTAATTCGCTTGTAGTTTACGTATCACAACAATGAAATCAATCGGAAGCACGCAAAAAAACCTGCAGGAAACGCGACTCGTTAATGCGCCATCGCGACGGGATGCTGCTGAAACATTATGCTCCTCTGGCTCGGCAGCGCGAGCATGGCGGTGTGGTCCAGGAAATCCTTCAACGCGACCACTGCCTCCAGAAGCCTCCTCAAATCCTCGGCGCACGAGAACCCCTTCCCCCCCGCCCTCCTCACCGCGTAGACGTAGATCGTCAGGCAGCCCTTCCTGAACTTGAACCTGGCCATCTCGCAGCCTGACATGCCCCTGATCAGCTTCCTAGTGACGTCCCCCAGGGGGACCATGTGCGGCCACAGGCCGTCGGCGCGAGCTTCATCGCTGGCCGGATTCGAACACGAAGATGACGGCCCTTTGACTTCTTCGGTGCCCAGGCCGAGGGTCAGGGCTGCTGCCAGGCGTGCGCTGCGCGAGGATGGTGAAGTTTCGGTGGGATGATAGTGTGTGTATTCGGAGGGGGAAAGCGGAGAAGAACTTGTGTTCTACCGGCGTTGCGCCTGGGAGCAGCGCGGGGATGGCGGGGGCGAGGCAGAGGAGGCGGTAGGAGCCTTCGAGGGGGGTAGCGCGCGGCGGACCGAGTGAAGGACTGACGAGACGAACTGGGCGCGAAGGCGGATGCCGGTTTGACGGTCGAGGTGGGCTTGAAGTGGGGGGAGGAGTCGGGGTTGTGCTTGTTGTGTTTGTTGCTCTTGTTCTTGTGTTTCTTCTCCTCTTTGTTGTTGTTGTTGTTGGTGCTGGTGGTGTCCATAGTTTGTTTGTTGTTGGTTGTGATTTGGTGCGTGTTGGGGGGGTATAATGGCTGTGTTTGCGGATGTGCTTTTCAATTCCCTTTTTAGTTTTTTAGTTTTTTTTTGGGGGGGTTTTTCTTGGTGTGGTATCATGTCACTCCATATACAAAAAATACGAGGATTTACGAGGTTTGGCAATCAACATGATTATCTCCACTAGCGTACAACTAAGTCATGATTCTACTAACAATCAATAAGATTGCAGTCAATCTCTCTCACTCTACCTCGTCCTCTCTCTCAATTGTTTCTGTTTCCTTCTCTTGGCAAGATGGGAGTGTTTCGTTTGATGTTTCTCATTAGTGGTGTCAATAACATTATTATTTATTTTTAAAAAAAAATGTTACTTGATTATGTGAATTTTGACTCTTCATATTCTATTATGTGACATGAATAGCAATTTGAATTTGAATTTTGGAATTAACTACTTTGGTGGTTTTTTTAAGACATAACTACATTGAGTAGTTATGAACTCCTTGATGGTAGGAGTTCTATAAAGAGAGTCACTTGTCCACACACAATGTATGGTCAATAATCAAGTCATGTGATAATAAGTCATCATCTCGGTTTTGTGTTGTGGAGTGGACAAGGGAGAACAATTATCAGTAATTTGGTGTTCATTACATTCAACAACGGATGAAGGTATGTACCATTTTACTCAATCTCGTTTTAGTATGTGAACGAGTGTTAAATTCTGTTAATCATGCTATAAGAACTTCTTACAATTGGTATCAGAGTCCTTATATGATTCACATAGATAGATCCCTAAGAAAATTGGGATTATCTCAAAAGGCTTACATTAACAAAGTTTTGGATAGATTTGGAATGCATAATTGTGCACCTAAAGATGCACCTATTTTCAAAGGTGACAAGTTTGGTTTGCACTATTGTCCAAGCAATGTTTCAGAACTAAAAGAAATGGAAAACATTCCATATGCTTCTGCAGTTGGAAGTCTTACGTATGCGGTTGTTTGCACAAGACCAGATCTTGCCTTTTCAGTAGGAATGTTGAGAAGATATCAAAATAATCCTAGAATGGCTCATTGGAAAGCTGCCAAAAGGATAATGAGATACCTAAAAGGGACTAAAGATTATAGGCTCACATATAGTTTTTTTTTTTTGTAAATGAAAATTTATTCATCACCAATATGTAAAAAGTATTTACATCAAGAATCTCCTCACATATGAGAGATAACAAAAAGTATCTAGAGCTTAAAAAAATAGCTCAGCAAAGCTTCTCAATGAAATAACCTCAAAAAACATGCACAGATTGTAAAAACATGCACAACCAGGCTTGTGCATAGATTGCAGGTAAGAAACTTGAGCAGCAAATCACAGCTTGTGCTCCTTATTTCCATCTCAAATGAAGGCCCCCACATCAAACAAATCCTCTACAAAAGATAGGATCCTTTTCCACCGCAGGTCATAGCGTCAACATCAGATCCTTATGCTCATTCAGAAAATTGCTATTAAGGATGATGGACATGATATCCATTTTGATTTCCCTAGTCAATCGATCAACACCCTTGCAAACTTGTGTGAAGATTCTTGTATTTCTTTTCCTCCAAATACTGTAAACAGTTGCCGCCAAAGCCATTCTCTTGATTTTATTTTTGAAGTCACTTCCTCTCAACCTGATATTATACCAGTTCAGGAGCAAATTCTAGTCACAGGATCTCCAGTTGAACTTTAGCAAATCCATAATATCATTCCAAATTTCACTTGAGAAGCAACAGGCAAAGAACAGGTGATTTCTAGATTCAATGACATCAACAGAGCACAGGATGCAACAATTGCGATTGATGACCCCCCTGCTTAGAAGTTTATCTTGTGTAAGTAATTGTCAAGGGCGGCAAGCCACAGCACAAAACTATGCTTAGGAAAACTTAGTCCTTCCCAAACAGTATCCCTCCACATTACTTTAGCTGTAATAGGAAGTAAGGCATGATATAGTGCTGAAGGTTTGTAGCTCCACCAGGCTCACATATAGTTATTCGGATCATTTGGAAATGATTGGATATAAGGATTCTGATTGGGCTGGTTATGACGATACAAGAAAATTTACTTCAGGATATATTTTTCTACTTGCTGGAGGTGCAATATCCTGGAAAAGTATGAAACAAAGTTTAGTTGCATCCTCGACTATGGAAGAAGAATTTATAGGTTGCTACGAGGCATCATCACAGGCATCATGGTTGAGGGATTTTGTTGTGGAGCTTAAAGTGGTTGATCTCATTTCAAAACTATTGCTTATTTATTATGACAACACCTCTGCGGTTGCATTTGCTAACAACAATAAAAGCGAAAGTCGATCGAAATACATTGACATCAAGTTCCTTAAGGCTAAATGTCGAGTTCGTGATCACATTGTTAAGTTTGAACACATAAGAACGGAGTTCATGATTGCTGACCCATTGACTAAAGCTATACCAGTCATTCCATTTACGAGTCACGTAAGCAACATGGGGCTCGTTAATGTTTAAGTGTTTGTTATGTTTTATGTCTAGACTTATTTGATGTTGTTAGTGTTTTATATTCATGATAAATAAAGTGTAGACATTATGTTTAAGTCATGTGTTTATTGCTATTTAAGCGTATTAAGTGTGACTCAAAGTTATATGTACATAAATATATATATATGAAGGTTCTCAAGAATTAATTATTTTGCTTATTCAATTGCAACAAATTGTTTGGCCATAAAGTATAGTTGTGATATTGTTATGTCATTAGAACATTAATATAATATTTGAGTCCAGTGGGAGAATGTTAGAATTTTGACTCTTCATATTCTATTATATGACATTAATAGCAATTTGAAATTGAATTTTGGAATTAACTACTTTAGTGGTTTTTTTAACTACATTGGGTAGTTATGAACTCCTTGATGGTAGGAGTTCTATAAAGAGAGTCATTTGTCCACACACAATGTATGATCAATAACCAAGTCCTGTGATAATAATCCATCATCTCGGTTTTGTGTTGTGGAGTGGACAAGGAAGAACAATTATCGGCAATTCGGTGTTCATTACATTCAACAATGGAAGAAGGTATGTACCATTTTACTCAATCTCGTTTTAGTATGTAAACGAGTGTTAAATTCTGTTTATCACCTCATATCTATTATTTTCATTATATGAAATGTTTTTATGATTATTTATCTCTCCAGGAAATACAACAGGTTGTCAGAACATGTTAATTATTATGAAGCTATCGTTCAAACATCCAAAGTGATTGATTAGAAGCAGAATTTCGATTTTGGCTCCATTTTGTTGCCCCAGCATTGTACCGCAGTATTTCTTATTCTTTGCTCTCGAATCACGTTAAACTCTTAGAATTGGAGGATAAGATGATTTTTCTTGTATGTATATGCAATATTTTGCTCTCGAATGACGTTAAACACAATAACCTTGATAATTCATCAGAAATGTAGGACTCAAAGCTATGAATGCAAACACAATAACCTTGATACCAAAATGGAAAACGCTATTGCACAAAACATTATACTAATTCAATCAACAATAGTAAGAAAAACCTCGTGATTGATTTTTAGTAATTATCGATTGTTAAAATTAATATAAAACTATAATTCTCGATCATTATCATAACTTCGAAGTTTTAATGTAATGTTTAAAGGAGCTAAATTTAAGATGGTATACACATATATTTTTTGGCTGATGCCTTCTGCAAACGCATAAAAAAGCTCCCAAGGAGCGCATTAGTTATGTCTCGCCAATCCTGTTCTTTGTTTCGCTAGTCAGCTCCTCCTTCTGTTTCTTTCGTGTTTTGAATTGTCGGGCCAAACATTCAGCCCAGGCAATGCATAATGGGCCGTGACTCAACATTGTTTATTTTATATATAATATCATCAAAAAGTACATTTACAAAATCAGTAAAAGTAGTATTAAAATATCATTAAACAGAGTAGCTTTAAAATAGCAGAGTAGAACGCATCAAATGGTAATGCAAACTAGCGTAGTTATTTACTCCTCTATACCTATACCTAGGGGCTGCTTGGTTCATTTTCTAGAAACCCAAGTTTGGAAGATTACTCATGAGAAATAGGTTGTGGGATCCATTTTTTATGTTTTCAAGCCCATTTGAGGAAATGAGCATTCTTAAATTTGAGACTCATGACACTAGTATCTTACTAGTGGGTGGGTACCACATGCACAACATCTCTTTTTTTCCCTCTCTCAACCAAACACAAGAAAAGGAAATCAAACACCTTCACATAGATATGCCTGGTGTTTTGATTTCATTTTTTTAGTTTCTCAGCCAACCAAACATTATAGGAGGATCTAAAGAATGACTACTCATGCTATAGTAAATATTGTACCATTAATGGTAAATCGACCCTCAGTCCGTCTGCTGCAACAAAATGTTGTATCGTAAACAGTAAAATGGAGGTATGCTTGGTAGTGAGATGACATATTATCCTCCACTCATTCAAATGGGGAGATCACATTCACATGGGTTGAATGTGGTCCCCCTAATTGAATGAGTGGATGGGAATGAGACACCTCACTACCAAGCACAAAATTTGTGCTTGGTACCAAGCATACCCATTTCTCTCTCTCTCTCTCTCTCTCTCTCTATATATATATATATATATATATATATATTAATATATATATATATATATATAGTTAGTATATATAAATAATATATATATATATACTATATATATATGAGAAATGTTTTCCTAAGGTGACACCTTAGATTCTCACCTAAGGACGCAGTCTAAAATCACATCATTCCCTAATTTTTTTACGCATCTGCTCCGTTGAACTTGATCTATACGTCTTTTAAGCCAAACACATCACTTTTGGGGTTGATCCGTCATGTTTTGACTTCATCCACTCCCGCAATTTAGACGGGTTTCGAATGATAGAGCTTTTTTGCAGCCGGCGCACTCAACGAAGGCGTCAAAACACGGACGGGTTCACCTCAAAATTGATGTGTTTGGGTTTAAGAACGTGTGTAGATCAAGTTCAACGGAGCAGATCGGCAAAAAAAAAGGAATGATGTGATTTTTGCCCGCGTCCTTAGGCTGAGAATTTAATGTGTCACATAGGAAAACATTACCTATATATATATATATATAATATATATATATATTATATATATATATATATATATATATATATATTATATATATATACTATATATATTATATATATTATATTATATATATATATATATATAATATTTTCATATTGTCCCTATGTATCATCAATGGATAAAAAGTTTGCGTGGATGATCCATTATTTTAAGTTGACATAAGCTTTCTCTCTCTCTCTGCTCTCTCTATATATATTATATATATATATATATATATATATATATATATATATAATATATAATATATATATATATATATATAATATATATATATATATATATATATATATATATATATATTATATATTATATATATTCACCATTACATATAAAGATGTTGCTTTGCCAAAAATTTTTATTTCCATTTTTTCCCTTTCATGTTTGATAATTCTCAAATATATCATTATTTATAATTAATCATTCACTAATTATATATAACCTCTTATTAATTATACATTTCCTCACTTATTCAAAACCTTTGGTCACACTATAAATTTATTATTTAATTATGTTATTTATTAATTTTTTTGAAATTTATCCCTAATTTATCTTCACATAATATTAAAAATTTTAGAATAATTTTAAAAAAAATAATTCATTAGGCTTATGCCTTACATATTTGGATTTCACCTCTTATGGAGGACAACATGTTAGCTTACATCTTATTAGCCATTTAAATATATGATAATAGTATGAAAACCCATTTGTATTTATTATAATTGTAATATAATTGATATTATAATGATTTTAATAGTATTTTTTAAATTAATAAATTACATTATAATTTAATAATTATACAATTTAGTAAATTATGTACTAACAATGTAATAAACTAACTATTAAATGCAAATATAGTTACTAATAGTATTATAATTATACCAAATATAATATTATTATATTTAAAAGAAAATGAACTATTTAATATATTGTAGTTATTTTAATAAATTATGAATAAATTATAATAATTATCCAAACTATAATAAGTAATCATACAGTTATTTATGCATAGTTTTATCGTACAATTCATTCATTGAAATAAAATTATAATTGTTTAGAATTTACATTGCTATACAAGCCATTTCATATTTTACAGCTAACAAAAAAAATTAAAAAATATAAAACAAAACATATATGTTCTTGTGCAAAGCACGTGCGCTATACCAGTACATATAAAAAGATTATGAGTTCGCTATACCAGTACTTTATTCAATAGCTCATTGTTGCGAAGATCTAAATCTGCGTTCGTTGAAAAGATCCAAATCCAAGTTAGTTTTAAAATTGATCATAATCATCATTAAAAATAGAGAACGACTGTGTCTAAGATAACTAAACAAAAACTCAAAAAAATTAAAAAATAATTAAGTAAACAGTAGGAGAGCAAACACGATTAGTTGTGATCTTAGGCCCCTTAACCGACAAACTTTTTACACCCAAAAGCGCATCAACCGACTTCACCAAAACACTCATTAAGATTCCATGATATATATCTAAAAATTAAAATCTTATCTTAGCTTTAGACGCTTAGAAAAGCAATTGTAATCTTAACCCCATAAAAGATATCACAGAATATCATCAATTAAAAAAAAAACAAAATCAAATTATAATCTCTCAGCTAGTTTATCAGTATGTAACACTCTTATTACACTGTCATGCTTTACCCAAGTCATATCATGAACATCTATCAAATATATAAAGTTGTGGTTTAAGAATGGATTCTTAAATTTAATAAGGAGAGATTTTTTTTTTTAAATTTCACATCTTAATAAATTTTTTTCTCAATGTAAGTATCAGTTGTCATGGTTGGAGTTAAGATCGTAACAACAACCAATCAAAAAAAGATTTTATTTGATTAGGATTTGTTAACTTCAATGTAGCTGAAGCTAATGATTACATAACCATATAATCTAAAAAAGTAAAATTAAACTTCCATAAATTAAAACCCTAGATTAGGGGGTGTTTGGTTCAATTTCTAGAAATTATAGGAAATGTTTTCCACCTAAAATATGATTTCCTTGTATTTCTTAAAAAAATTATAGGAAAAGTTTTGAGAAATCAAAAAGTACCAATTTTCTTGTTTTTTGCACTTTGCTTGTTTGGTTCAAAACAAGAAAATAGCTCATAACTTTATAGAAAATAATAAGATTTGGTAGGTTTTTAATTAAATATGGTATGTGTCAGATTTCTGGTGATTTCCTCTCATTTTGAGAGGAAATTGCTTTTTGTAAAATTTGGTAGGTTTTGATATTTTATAGAAAATATTTCTGTAAATTTTTTGTTGAACCAAACACAATTTACAGAAATCTCTGAAAAACTTTTAATTACAAATTTACCATTGTTAGATGTTTTGAGAAAAGTTTTCTTAAAAAGTGTGCAACCAAACAGCCCCTTAGTTGAAACGTCGCATTCAATTGCTCTCTTTGAAATCCAACGGTTAAGAATTAATCAAGAAAGAGTCCGTTTGAGGTTCAAACTAGCCTACCCCAAACGCTAACGTCGCCGTTACCGACCGTTACAAACCCTCTTCTCCTCTTCCCAGTCCTCAACTT
>NC_033795.1:1694355-1698303 GCF_001876935.1 Asparagus officinalis | reverse complement strand
CTCTAATACTTTCTTTCTCTCTCCAAAAAAAAAAAAAAAAAATTCTTCCCCTTTCTCTGTTCAACGGCCGAGTTTTCTTGAATTCTAGGGTTTCGAATGATCGAAAGGTGACTCGATTCTGGCCGTCAACTAACGGCCCAAGGTAACTCGATTCCTCGATCTCAGCTCTCGAGTTTGCACCGACAGTGACGGATGTTTTTTTTGTTTTTTTTTATTTCGATCTAGAACTCTAGATATTGAGATTGAAGTTAGGGTTTTGGGGGAGTTCGAGCTTAAAGTTGGGATTTTTATGATGTTTTGTGGGGTTATCGATGAGTTCTTGATTGCGAAAATTTTGGGGGTTTTGTAGGACTAGGGGGAAAAAACAATGATATGTTTTATTGAAGTTACTAATATTTGATTTATTGACTAATCTATTGACTAATCCGAATTTATGATATTTGAGATGGTGGAAGTGATGGCGGCGGTGAAGATGGAGGAGAGGTGCTGCGTGGAGAACAAGCAGTCGGCCGCTGAATCGACGAGCTCTTCAGTGTCAGAGGGGAGTTACGGGTTTGCGAGCCCATCGCCTGCGGCTTCGAGCCCTGTGGTGTCGTCGTTGCCAGCTCATAGGTAATAGCTGACCTAATTGAACTTGAATTTGATTGAATGTTGTTGATTCTGTGGTGTTAATGTTTAGTTTTGTATGGTTTTGTAACTGAGAATTAGGATTGTTTGTGAATTTTTTGGACTGTGAAGATTTCCAGTTTAGTGCGTTTTTGCTAAAATGGTCTGGATAATGCGGTATGATACTGAATAGTACTATAATTCTAGGGTTTAGTATGGAGAAAATTGACCATTTCGCCTGCTGACTTTATGGCTGAATTGTGGTTTAAAAGGTTAAATTGAATGCTTTTTTTTTGGTTTATTGCCTTGATGAGAAATTCTTTATTAGCTCGAAGATTAGAGATGGTTAGACATCCTAATACCTGTTTATAAGAGATTACTTAATACTTCAATCCCATTAAATTATGAATCTCACTCGTAGTTGAGTTTTTATAATTCATTCTTTATGTCATCCTGTGAAAATTAACCCATTTAACCTGCATGATCCCATAGTCAAGTGTCAGTGATTGATATTGTGGGAGATTTTGATATAGCTCCGTATGGAATTATCTCTGAGACATCCTTTAAACTATTGATAGTACAGGCAAAAGCAGTATTTTTATTCTTTAACTTTTGTTTTCTGCAAGATATTTCTAGAAGCAAATTTGTTATTAGGGTTAAAACACTCTCTTGTTAGTTGGGGGACCAGTTTTAGGTTATAATATAACATGTTACTCCCAATAAGGAATATAATGGGAGGAATTTCAAATTGTTCTTGACTTTATGGTAAAATTTTGCTAGTTGAAGTATGATAGCTGTTATTGTCTGTTCACTTGATGGTGATGATTTAATAAAATAATGCAAGAAGAGAAATTCTACATTTTCTTTTTATTATTAGTTTCCAAGTTAACTCCTGCTAATGCAACAGTTAAATATGGTTAAATATTTTTGCTGAATAGTCATTTAGTTTATTATCTTTCTAATCATGCTTGATCCAATCTTAGGAGAACAAGTGGCCCTATAAGGCGAGCAAAGGGTGGTTGGACACCTCAAGAGGTTAGCACTTTAATCCTCAATGTGTATACTTTGCTTGCAATTATCTTATATAACTAAATATATACTCTTTTCAATATATTATTGAGAATAGCTTTAGGGGAGAACTGTCATTAGAAGAAATCCAGTATACTATTCATAAATTTTTTATATTGTTTGCACATATATCTCTGCTCTGCTTCCATTATCTTTGTGGCTAATCATTTTATATGATATTCCATAAAGAATAATAAATTCATTCAAATAGATTTTTTTTTTTTATCTAGTAGTAATTTTGCTGATTGTTGCCCAGGATGAGACATTAAGGCATGCTGTAGAAGCTTACAGGGGAAGATGTTGGAAGAAAATAGGTTCTTATCTTATCTATCTTCGCTCCTCTCTACTGATTGTTTGTTTTAGTGGGAAGTACTTTATTGTGTAATGCTTCTTCTTCTTCTTCTTCTTCTTCATTTCTGGAATGTTCATGATCCAAAAACCACCCTTTTACCACAGAGCCTGGCCATAGTGGCATGTAATGCTTAGTTTAGAATAACATCTATATTTTTGTTTCTAATGTTTGTTTCTATATCTTGCAGCTGAATTTTTCCCAGATAGGTCTGAAGTGCAATGTCTACATCGTTGGCAGAAGGTTCTCAATCCAGACCTTATCAAAGGTCCATGGACTCAAGAGGTTTTATTCTCATCTTTAATGTGATGCTCCTCTGCTTTCTTAAATTTTCTATCTTGATTATTTGTTGATTTGCAGGAAGATGAAAAGATCGTTGCACTTGTGGCGAAGTATGGACCGACAAAATGGTCTGTTATAGCAAAATCACTACCGGGCCGCATTGGAAAACAATGTCGGGAGAGGTAGCTTCCGAGTTCTAATATTATACTTGTTACTAAATGCCTTCGTGATTGTTGATTTTTAAAAACATTAATTAAAATTTTTATTTTTTCCTTGCCTTTCTTGTCTCCCACACTATGGTTTAGAGGTCTGTTATCAGGGGATAAATCACTCTTATGATATATGCATTGTGCCTACACATTGTTTTATGCACGCATAAGTGTGCCATATGCAAAATCCTTCCATTATAGGCTAATAATTGAAAGATTGTCTTGGGATCATACTGGCAAAAGACATTATCAACTGATGTTGGACCTAATGGTGATTCTGAACTGTTACGCTATCAAATTGTTTAAGTTTCAAGTACAGCGACATATTATTCCAGTCTTTCCAGCCAGCACCTTGTCAAATGCGAGCCCTAAGAATCATGATCAGTCAAATAATTGAAAACATTTTCCATTCAGCTCTTTTGCATCTTAACACAGAACTTAAAATAATCGCTTATCTTGGTTATACGTGTGTCAATATTAATGGTATATGATTCCCACCAAACTGACCAGCACCTTGTCAATCAGCAAGCTGTAAGAATCATGATCCATAAAGTAATTGGAAACCTTTTCCATTCAGCTCTTCTCTCCTCAACACCGTACTTGAAATAATTTCTTATTTTTGTTATATGTGTGTCAGTATTAGTGGTATAAGATGCCCACTAACTGGAGGTCCTTAATTGTACAAGTTCTTCATTGCCTTATCCATTTGCTTTTTTTTACCTCACTTTTTTTAGTATTAGCATGCTGAATATAATGCGGTTATTTTTATTTTCCTCAGGTGGCACAATCATTTGAATCCAATGATAAAAAGAGATGCTTGGTCAGTAGAAGAGGAACTTGCTCTTATGAATGCACACCGTGTGTATGGGAATAGATGGGCAGAAATTGCAAAGGTCTTACCTGGAAGGTATTGAAATGTGTTAGGATTGGTACTTATCTTCTCGGTATTGAAATTTTCTGGGATTGGTACTTCTCAGAATATTTTTTTGAGTTTTATGCTCTCCTACAATCAAAAGACGTGTTACATTTAGCCTTCAAAATGTATGGTTCTCTCATAAGAATTCTTTTGCTTAAATTCATTTCATCTGAAGATTAGAGATATATCTGCAACATAAGATTCTCAATCAACTTTCATACTATACAAACCCCATCCCAGACCACCTGTCTTGTCTTTTTCCAGATGAGATCTAGATAGAATCTCCAGCATCAAATTTGTTCCCATTTTGGCAGCTACTGATTAAGAAAGCGAGGCTTCTAATATTTTCTCATATGCAAAACTCCTAAATGTAGGAAATTTCTGGTATGGCTTGCCTTCTGTTCTACAAGTATCTGAAAGAGTTTCAGATTTTTGGTGAGTTTTTTTAATCATTATGTAAAACTCTTCTACTGGGGAAAGCCATGATGTTTTCGGCTTTGCTGCATATGTGGGGTGTC
>NC_033795.1:1692469-1694345 GCF_001876935.1 Asparagus officinalis | reverse complement strand
GACAATGTGCATTATGCACAATAATGAGACAGTTCTATGCTTACAAAAATCTACCATGCTTAGTCCATTATTATGACATAAAGTTACTCTTGCTTAAGTGATGTGTATGAAGATTCTCATGGTGAAGATTGTGGTTTTTTGAAACTCCTGCCATGACTATTTTCTGATAATAACTGTTTATTTTTTATACTGTGTGCAGTTTCTTCCTTTCTGATGTATCGTGTGTAACATTACCCTTGTGCAAAATCTTCTGTTATCTGCTCTATCATTGCATTGTGATAATCATTGTTTTTTTTAATTGTTCGCCAACTTTTATGTGGTAATCTCAGGTTCATTTTTTAGGCTACATAAAACTGGCACTATTTTCATAGTTTGTTTGGTGATTTTGAGCTTTTAGTTTGAAGTCACTGTTCTGTTTGGTCATCTTTGTATTTTCTGCTTAACCTATGTTTTCATATGCAGGACGGACAACTCAATAAAAAACCACTGGAACAGTTCCTTGAAGAAAAAGTTAGATTTCTATTTAGCAACCGGTCAACTTCCAGCAACTCCAAAGCCTGCCATGCATTATGGTTCCAAAGACACAACGCACCTAGCTAATGGACGATTATTTTCTTGTTCGAATAAAACATCGGATACTAGTGAGCCAGATGCAAGAAATAAAAATTTAGCAGAAATTGCTGCTTGCTTAGGTTCCAGTCTGCCTACTGAATCTTGTAAATTGGAAGAGAGAGAGGATTGTTTGGAGCCCTTGCCCTTTAAATTATCCCTCACCGAAGCTCTAACAGGTGCACCAGTCACAGTACGTGATCATTCTGATGCTGTTGAAATTGATCCTATCTCTGGGAATGCTTCAGATTTGGAGCCACAACTGGCTGATTTCAGAAATTCATGTGAAATTGATCAGGAGAGCAAGAAAGCGCAAACTTTGTCGCAGCCTGAAATCTCTTCTCTTTATTATGAACCTCTTTATTATGTGCCACCTCGACTTGAAGATATCGATGTTTCTGTGGCATCTCCTTTACCAACCACATATCAGTTTATGGAAAAAGGATACACCTTCAGCACATTTTCATCACCCAATAGCTATCTAACTCCACTGTTTTCAAATGGAAAGAGTTCAGATGAGCAAAATTTTGAATCCATTATAAGAACTGCTGCCAGGAGTTACACAAACACTCCCTCCATACTAAGCAGAAAGAGGAAAACAGATTCACCTGTGGCTCCTGATAGAACTGATAAGACAAATAAGGCAAAGATAATTGCTGTAAATACCTCCAGTAGTGAAAATATGTGTGGTGCTTCAACTTCAAGCTTATGCAATGGAATTAACAGCAATAGTTCTCCAGCTTATCAATCCAAACGAAGTGCTAGATTAAAATCTGTTGAGAAGAAAAAACTGGACTTCACTTCATTCGAAGAGAGTATCGATGGTGGCAACCAATATTCGAGCTTGAAACAAAGTGATCATCCAGTTGGTTTTGAAAGTATGACCAGTAATTTTGCACGTGCAACCAAGTTAGGGGTGACCTAATGTTTCAACTGTAAGTTTAACACTATAAACCAATGTTTCATTTTAAGTTGATAAAACCAATATGCATGTGCTTCTTTTATTATATGCATATTCCTTAATTTGTTTATTCTCAAAAACTTATTCCTTAATTTGTTTAAATTTATGAGTTAATTCTCATTTGAGTTCGAATTGTTCTCTTATATTTTTTCTTCAGTCTAGATTGATGTCCTGGCTTAATTTTGATGGATATTTTCATAGGTTTGAATTTACAGACCTTTTTGAAATTCTCTTCACTTAAGAATTTATTTGAATTTGTTTTCAATCATCAAATTGAAATTAAATCATCAAATCACTGTTTGATGA
>NC_033795.1:1663444-1692459 GCF_001876935.1 Asparagus officinalis | reverse complement strand
TTCTATCCTAAATGACTGGATCATTCAGGTATTGCAGATTTCCACTTATTCTGTGAGCTATATTTCAGCGTGTGCGCTAGTTTGGGCATACGACTTAACTGTTTGATGTCCTTGTTTTGTGCTTCTCTCAACTTTCTTTCCTACATATTCAATGGAATACAAACTAATACTGTACAGAACCATGTATAACCTTTCTGTTTTTATTATGCGTTGGTTCTTTTTGATTATCGTTGTGGGGAGAAGGTTACATGTTTGAATCATGGAATCATGTAAGGGATCAAATCTGCAAATTATCCTTACTTCATACAGTCATTCTCTCAAGCTTTCACCCTTCGGGGTATTTTAGATTGTAAACAACGTTGTTAACATTGTTGGAGTAATTCTTTGATAGCATGTGAGATTTTTCTACATATTGTAATATTTTCGTCGCATTTTTCTACAACGTTGTTTTCTTTTCTCTCGTGTCTTTCCTTTATATTTCTTTTATAACTCCATTTGTTGCTGTAGGTATGAGATTCCACATTGTTCCATTAGGAGGCTTCAAACGCTCCAGAGTTGAATATTAAGCAGGCGAACGACAATCTGTGGTGTTGAGCTTCTGGTGTTGGATTTTTTTTTGGAGGAAACATATCTCGTGTTACCTGTAAAGCACAAAATCAGTGTACATTACAAGCCCTTCCTATCTAAAAGGGGGAAAAGAGGGGGGTTTTAGCAACTTACATGACAATAACTCTTTTTTTAGAACCTTTGTATATCTTTACGGAGTAACATTTTCATTTTAGGACCAAAGAATAAGAATAAAGTTGATTTCTGAAGATCAAATTGCAGGTAGCATGTATCTTTTCTGTAAAACTGGTTTGGAGACTGTGTACGGTTTCTCAATGTGTTGAATAAAATTTGCTGTGTTGATCTTCCTCCTCTCAATGCCTTTTGGAAATTGATGTGCTGAATCAAATTCTGATTGCGGTGCATTTTATGCATCCTGAAGTTAACAGCCAACAGAAGCAAAAGAGTGGACTTTTGTGCGAGTCAAACACTCTTGAACTGTGCAGTTGACTTACAGCAGGACTCAAGTCGCTTTTGTGGAGAGCTCTTCTTCACATAGGGGCTGTTTGGTTAGCATTTTTTGCGCTTGTTTTCTTGTCAAAACTGACAAAATTGTTAGTTTTGGCAGCTTTACTTGCAAAAACGCCCCAAAATGTTTTGGGGCGTTTTTGCAAGTAAAGCTGTCAAAACTGACAGCTTTTGTCGGTTTTGACAGGAAACCCAAACAAAAAAAAAAAAAAAAAAAAACCCCTTTATTAATGAATGTATGCTTTGGTGGGAATTGGGAAATGACTCAGTACTGTATTAGCCTCAGAGTCAAATTGAGTGTGTGATGCTGATAATGAAATTGAGCCCATCTCATGCACACTGACAACAATAGATCATGTTGATTAACGTAATCCCATTGATTAAGGTAGCAATCATGTAGAAATAAATCCATGGGGTTTCTCAACCGCTTCAATTGGAATTTTTTTTTTAAAGAAGAACAGGTTTATTAATTAACTTGTAACCCTGTGATTGGTTAAATTTTACTGTTTGCATTGGGTTGGTGGTCTACTGTGGCTCACAAGTCACACCTGTGCATGTTTCTTGAAGTGCAGGGTATGTAAAATTTGTTGAGTATTTTTTAATGTGGAAAATTTCTGACACTGTGTTTTGAAAAGTGGAAAGCAAATCTAACATAAAATCATGTAACGCGTGGGCAAGAAAGAAATCCATGAAAACAAATAGGCCCAAATTTGTTTTTGAAAAGTTTTGCATGCTCGTGTAATTTCCTCATCATCTTTATTTAAGGAATAAGGCCTGAATTATTTAACCTTGGTGCACACAATATATTCTCTATTCTCTTGATGTTTGCAATTGTATTATAATGTACTAAGCCTACTTACCAATTTGTTATTTGAATCTTGTGTATTCTGAAAAAATAATCTCTTATGACATTGTCCCATGTAACCAAGGGTCAACCAAATGATTGATCTCTGGTTGCATGCATCCTCATGTCATTTGCTAAATATAATAACATAATTAATTAACACCTGCTCTCACCAAGTTATTATCTGAATCTTATTTGTTCTTAAAAAAAAATTCATGGCTAAGACTTTTATGCTACACATTCTTTGTAAAAGTCAGCACGTGGTTACCTCTTTCATGACAATAACTATTTTTTTTGAATAAATAATGATAATCTTGTTTAAACTTAAAAATAGGAAAATTTTCGATAGTGATAGCGAATGGATTAGATATCATATTCGTATCCATTCACCAATTGCAGAGACATATGTTTCCTGAGATATCTCATCATATCTATATCCGCTAAAATCAGATAGGAATAAAAATTAAATAATAGAAAATATATGTCATGGATACAGATCAAATAAAAGAAAATAAATGCAGATACAAATTTGATATGAGAAGACAAATAATATTAAGAAAATATAAGTCATACGATGGAAGAGAGTCCATTAATATGTATGTTATATTTAAAAGGGAAAATTGCTTCCAGCCCCCAAAACAACACAGAACGTGCTCTGCCCCCCCAAGACCTTTTCAACGTGCCTTTTACCCCCAAAACCGCCCCCGATTTTCTTCCAGCCCCCAAAACGAATCCCCAGGCCACCTTCCGTTTAAACACCGCTCGAAATGCCCAAAATACCCTTCGCAGCATGTGTTCGTCGCCCTCTCACGACGGAAACCCATCGTTTCGACTGTAGGCATTAAATGGTGATATGAATGACTTTTTTGGGGGGGGAAATTCCCATTTCCCTCCAAAATTATCATCAGATATTATCACCAGCTATATCCCCCTTCAAGCTAAGTTGTTCCTTCCACTTAATTATCCTCAATAAAAGCCTCTTCGATTCTTCAACCACTCCCTGTAATAAAATGGCGGATGGATCTCTTCTATGCGTAGTAACGAAGGCAAAAAGCAACAAAGGTGGTGACGGTGTATTCGTCGTTATCAAAGAGAATACAGAAATAATCAGCTTGAAATATCGAGTGGCGGAAAGGCTTAAAATACCAATGCAATCTCTTTCACTGAAGTTCATATGCGAAAGGGAAAAGAAATTCAGCATTTCAATTGACAATGACGACGACTTAAATTTGATGTTCGAGTATTGTCGGCGTAATGGATTTACAGACGCGAATTTGTATGCCACCTCCGCTGCGGAATCCTCAACTTCGCAGAACACGCAGACTACGCCGGAAACTGCGTAGGAATTACACTCCAGATTTCCTTTTGAGTTCACTGATAGGTTTTGCCATTAGTTGTTAACCTCATGCATTGGTTGCTTTGGTAATGTGTTGGCTGTCAAGGTTATGTTAAGCACTGGTTGTTAAAGTTATTTGTTGGCTGTTACGTATACTAGTTGGTTGCTAAGTTATGGTGTTTGATGTTAAGTATATGCGTTTGTTGTTAAGGTCACGAGTCTGCCCTTAAGTATAAGGGTTAGTTGTTAAGGATATGTGTAGGTTGTTACGTTTATGAGTTCGTTGTTAAGGTTATCAGTTCGTTGCTAAGGCTATGTATTTTGATTTATACTTCAGGACAATACCGACAGAAAATTCGCGGTGCGCAGATACCCCGTTCACCCAAACCTGTAATGATGAGCGTATTCCTAATGACAACCCCACCGGCGACTCGATCATGCTGCTGGAAGACATGCTTAATCACCAAACAAAGATCCCAACTGAGTGGCACACCTCCATACGTGAAGTTGGTCAGAAATTTGATAGTGCTGCTGAAGTTAGATTAGCACTTCAATACTATTCAATTGCTAAACGGTTCGAGTATGATTTTTACCACAATGAACAAAGACGCATAAGAGTCTATTGCCGATTCAAACACACACATGGTTGCCCTTGGATGTTGTTTGCTTCCCCGCTCAGAAATTCGTCTATCATGTCCATAAAGAATTTCGAGTCTACCCACACCTGCGGTCAACATGGAGCAAATGCTGGCAACTCAAGGGCATCAAGGAAGTTCATTGCTAGCCAAATACAAGCTGTTTTGAAGGTTAGGCCAGATCTTCGTGCGGTCGATATCAAGAACGACATGCTCTCTAATTTTGGCATCAAGATTAACTACAGTAAAGCGTGGTGGAGCAAGGAGACAGCTCAACAGGACCTGTTCGGTGACGATGATGAGGCTTACGATTCACTGAGATGGTCCTTATCTTTTTTATTCTTCTGAAATCACTCTTACCTTTTGGTTGCTAACTATACGTAGTAGTTGTTAAAGTTGGCGGTTCGACGTTAAGTGTACGTGTTGGTTGCTAACTATACGTATTAGTTGTTAAAGTTATTGGTTCGTCGTTAAGTATACGTGTTGGTCGTGAAGTTTGAAGATCATTTGTTATGGTTATGAATCCTTCGCTAAATGTACTGCTTTGTTGTTATATTCATGCAGGTATGAATCCATGGTGCATGCAACTAATCCAGGGAGTCGTGTTGTTATTGATGCTGATGACGGGAGGTTCAGGCGACTGTTCATTAGTTATAATGCCTGTATTGAAGGGTTCATTGCTGGGTGTAGGCCTCTATTGTTTTTGGATGGAACATTTATTAAAGATCGTTACAGAGGCATACTACTTAGCGCTACTGGGTATGACGGCAACCAGGGAATATTTCCCCTAGCTTATTGCGTATGCGACCAAGAGAATGAGGTTAACTGGAAATGGTTCTTACAAGGATTATGGACGTTACTGTATGATAGGGAAAATCCTTACCAACCTCCACATCGACTGGTAATGATTTCAGACGCCGACAAGGGTATCAGGGCAGCAGTCGAGGAATTCTTTCCAGATGCATTCCATTCAAGGTGTGTTCTGCATCTAGTCGAGAATTTCAAAAAAAAGATGAAGGATTTTGGGCACAAGGCAAATATCGCGACTACGTTGGGCGAGCTGTTACAATCTGCGGCTTATAAGTTCACAATATCTGAATGGGATAATGACATGAAAGAATTGGCAGCGATCGATCACAGGGCTTATGTCACTGTAATGGAATACTCCCCGGAGAGATGGGCAAACGCGCATTTTCCTGGTATAAGGTAAGATAGCTTGGTCCCGACGTTATTTTGTTACAGCACTGTTATAGTTGTTAAGGTTAGAGTTATCCTACAGTTTTCTGTTAAGGTTAGATTTTTATTGTTATGGTTAGAGTTATTCTGCTAGGGTTTTGCTGTTAAGTTTAGGATATTTGTTGTTAAGGTTAGGCCTTTAATGTTTAGTTTAAGGAATTATTGTTATTGTTAGTGCTTTGTTGTTAAGGTATGGCCATGTTACTTCAAACGTTGCTGAGTCCTTCAACAGCTGGATAAGAAAGGCACGATTGTTGCGAATCTTACCTTTGGTTGAGACCATACGGAAGCAAATAATGGAGCGCATGCATGAAAGGAGGCTATTGGGTCAGAAATGGTCTGGATACCTATGCCCGGAAGCGGAGTTGGTGCTGAGTGATAACATTCAGCATGGTAGCTGCTTGGCGATTAAACATTCGACGGAAGATATTGTGGAGGTCGAGTCCAATAAAACTTGCCGCGTAGATTTGAAGAATCGGACTTGTTCTTGCAGGTCCTGGGACATCACCCGCATTCCCTGCAAACATGCGTGCGCTGCAATTACATGGATGGGACGAGAAATTTATCAATATTGCGATTGGTACATGACTGTTGTTGCGTTCAGAGCAAGCTATGCACCGATCATCTATCCCATCCCAGATTACGAGAAGCGCTTTGTACCGCCAGAAGAGCGAGTGTTGAAGCCTCCTCTCACCAAAAAAAGACGTGGCAGACCATGCACTAGACGAATAAACAACAGGTCGCTGAACACCCGACCGGTTAAGTGCTCTCGATGCAACATGGAGGGTCACAATCGTGCAAGCTGTAACGAGCCTATATAGTTTAGCGTTTTATTGTCATGTATATGGATTTGTTGTCCTGTATATCACTACAAGTGAGAAGGTCATAGCTTGGTTGTTAAGGTGATAAACTTGGTTGTCAAGTTTATCACTTTAATGTTGACGTTTTGACTTGGTAGTTAAGGTTATTACTTGGTTGTCAAGTTTATCACTTTAATGTTGAAGTTTTGATTTGGTTGTTAAGGTTATTTTTTTGGTTGTCAAATTTATCACTTTAATGTTCAAGTTTTTGATTAATTGTTATGTTTTTTTGGTTGTTAAGTTTTTGATTAATTGTTATGTTTATTGATTAATTGTTAGCGCCCTCTTGTGGAGAGGTCCCTTGCTGTTATTCAGCAGCGTTTGGTTGTCACGGTCACCGGCGTATATTCTCTGCTACTGCATTCAATGTTCCTCCTAGTTCCCAAGGAGGTGAGTTAATATAACCTGAACACCTACCTATCCCCACATTCCACGCGGCAACACCACCATCCCTTCGCCTGTCAGCTACAGGATAGCTAACCTTAACAACCAATACAACAGATAGCTAACCTTAACAACAGGGAGCTAACGTTAGCAACCATTCCATAGTTTTGACAACAGATAGCTAACATTAACAACCAATTCATAAGCTTGACAATTAACAGCTTACCTTAACAACAGATAGCTAACCCTATTGTTAAGGAATCCATAAGCTTGACAACCAATCCACGATCTAAACAACAAAACCATAAGCTTATCAATTCACCCCCTGATCTTCTCAACCAATAAGCTATACAGTAGAGCTAAACGTTACAACAAGGAGCTACAGATAGCTACGATTCCACAAGTTCAACAACAGATAGCTAACCTTAGTAACCAATACATAAAAATTGACAACAGAGCGCTAACTTTAACAATAAATCAACAAGCCTGACAACAAAGAGTCAACCTTAGCAACCAATCCATAAACACGTAAACTTAACAACCAGTCAATAACCTTAACAGTGAGTCCATAATATTTCTTGATAAATCGTTAAACTTAACAAAACAACATGTATCCAAAAATAATTTCTTTTACAATGAACTTGCTACAACCTTATAACAAACAAATAAGCCTATCAACAACCCCGTAAACTCAACAAATAAGCTTGAATACACGATGACTACAGCATGTATTACCATTGTCTCTACTATATGTCCCATAACCGTGGGTGAATATAACTGGCTCCCTTCAATGAGCTTGTACAATAAAAAGATAGTTAAGATTCATAGGTGCGTGGAATATGATCAATTCAGATGGATCAATGTGTGATGCACCTAGGAAGGCATGCGATGCTGTTGTAGATAGTCCTCTGGCTTACGTTTACACTGTATAGCTATACAGTGTTAACGTAAGCCAGAGGACTATCTCCACCAGCATTCGCATGCCTTCCTAGGTGATTCACACATTGATGCAGCTGAATTGATGGTATTCCACGCACCTATCAATCTTAACTATCTTTTTATTGTACAAGCTCGTTGAAAAGAGCCACATGCATTCACCCACAGCTAATGGAACTAAGATCAAACCCGTTCCAGGGGATAACGTCTTCATCAGCGTGAGGGATACCCAAGATCTTCATCATTGTGCGCAAACCTCGTCGCCATGACCTTCATCGGCGTGAGGACTAGCGTTGATCTTCGGGTTTTCATGGCGAAAGGAGAACTTGAAGGTTTTGGGGAGAGGGTAGCTTTTTTTATAGAGGGTCAACAGAGAATAAATGGTAGGGGAGATCGAGGAAAGATTGCGTCGAAAGGATGTCTGCGCTATCCTGTAGCTGAACAGGCGAAGGGATGGTGAAGTTGCCGCGTGGAATGTGGGGATAGGTAGGTGTTCAGGTTATATTAACTCTCCTCCTTGGGAACTAGGAGGAACATTGAATGCAGTAGCAGAGAATATACGCCGGTGACCGTGACAACCACACGCTGCTGAATAACAGCAAGGGACCTCTCCACATGCATTCAATAGCCACATGCATGTGGCTCCCTTTAATGAACTTGTTCAATAGCCACATGCATTCACCCACATGCATTCACCCACAGCTATTGTTGAGGTTAGTGCTCTGTTGTCAAGCTTATGTGTTGGTTGTTAAGGTTAGCTCTCTGTTGTTAAACTTATGGAATGGTAGCTAACATTAGCTCCTTGTTGTAACGCTTATAAATCTGTTGTTAGGCTTATGGATTAAGAAGATCACGGGGTCGTCGTATTGTTGATGTTATGGTTTTGTTATTAAAGATCATGGACTGGCTGTCAAGGTTATGTGCTGGTTGTCATGCTTATGGATTGGTTGCTAAGGTTAGCGCCCTATTGTTAAGGTTATGGGTTGGTTGCTAAGGTTAGAGTCCTGTTGTTAAGGTTAGTGCTCTGTTGTCAAGCTTATGTATTGGTTGTTAAGGTTAGATTTCTGTTGTTAAACTTATGGAATGGTAGCTAACATTAGCTCCTTGTTGTAACGCTTAGCTCTCTGGTGATGTTATGGTTTTGTTATTAAAGATCATGGACTGGCTGTCAAGGTTATGTGCTGGTTGTCATGCTTATGGATTGGTTGCTAAGGTTAGCGCCCTATTGTTAAGGTTATGGGTTGGTTGCTAAGGTTAGAGTCCTGTTGTTAAGGTTAGTGCTCTGTTGTCAAGCTTATGTATTGGTTGTTAAGGTTAGATTTCTGTTGTTAAACTTATGGAATGGTAGCTAACATTAGCTCCTTGTTGTAATGCTTAGCTCTCTGTTGTTAGGCTTATGGATTAAGAAGATCACGGGGTCGTATTGTTGATGTTATGGTTTTGTTATGAAAGATCATGGACTGGCTGTCAAGGTTATGTGCTGGTTGTCATGCTTATGGATTGGTTGCTAAGGTTAGCGCCCTATTGTTAAGGTTATGGGTTGGTTGCTAAGGTTAGAGTCCTGTTGTTAAGGTTAGTGCTCTGTTGTCAAGCTTATGTATTGGTTGTTAAGGTTAGATTTCTGTTGTTAAACTTATGGAATGGTAGCTAACATTAGCTCCTTGTTGTAATGCTTAGCTCTCTGTTGTTAGGCTTATGGATTAAGAAGATCACGGGGTCGTATTGTTGATGTTATGGTTTTGTTATGAAAGATCATGGACTGGCTGTCAAGGTTATGTGCTGGTTGTCATGCTTATGGATTGGTTGCTAAGGTTAGCGCCCTATTGTTAAGGTTATGGGTTGGTTGCTAAGGTTAGAGTCCTGTTGTTAAGGTTAGTGCTCTGTTGTCAAGCTTATGTATTGGTTGTTAAGGTTAGATTTCTGTTGTTAAACTTATGGAATGGTAGCTAACATTAGCTCCTTGTTGTAATGCTTAGCTCTCTGTTGTTAGGCTTATGGATTAAGAAGATCACGGGGTCGTATTGTTGATGTTATGGTTTTGTTATGAAAGATCATGGACTGGCTGTCAAGGTTATGTGCTGGTTGTCATGCTTATGGATTGGTTGCTAAGGTTAGCGCCCTATTGTTAAGGTTATGGGTTGGTTGCTAAGGTTAGAGTCCTGTTGTTAAGGTTAGTGCTCTGTTGTCAAGCTTATGTATTGGTTGTTAAGGTTAGATTTCTGTTGTTAAACTTATGGAATGGTAGCTAACATTAGCTCCTTGTTGTAATGCTTAGCTCTCTGTTGTTAGGCTTATGGATTAAGAAGATCACGGGGTCGTATTGTTGATGTTATGGTTTTGTTATGAAAGATCATGGACTGGCTGTCAAGGTTATGTGCTGGTTGTCATGCTTATGGATTGGTTGCTAAGGTTAGCGCCCTATTGTTAAGGTTATGGGTTGGTTGCTAAGGTTAGAGTCCTGTTGTTAAGGTTAGTGCTCTGTTGTCAAGCTTATGTATTGGTTGTTAAGGTTAGATTTCTGTTGTTAAACTTATGGAATGGTAGCTAACATTAGCTCCTTGTTGTAATGCTTAGCTCTCTGTTGTTAGGCTTATGGATTAAGAAGATCACGGGGTCGTATTGTTGATGTTATGGTTTTGTTATGAAAGATCATGGACTGGCTGTCAAGGTTATGTGCTGGTTGTCATGCTTATGGATTGGTTGCTAAGGTTAGCGCCCTATTGTTAAGGTTATGGGTTGGTTGCTAAGGTTAGAGTCCTGTTGTTAAGGTTAGTGCTCTGTTGTCAAGCTTATGTATTGGTTGTTAAGGTTAGATTTCTGTTGTTAAACTTATGGAATGGTAGCTAACATTAGCTCCTTGTTGTAATGCTTAGCTCTCTGTTGTTAGGCTTATGGATTAAGAAGATCACGGGGTCGTATTGTTGATGTTATGGTTTTGTTATGAAAGATCATGGACTGGCTGTCAAGGTTATGTGCTGGTTGTCATGCTTATGGATTGGTTGCTAAGGTTAGCGCCCTATTGTTAAGGTTATGGGTTGGTTGCTAAGGTTAGAGTCCTGTTGTTAAGGTTAGTGCTCTGTTGTCAAGCTTATGTATTGGTTGTTAAGGTTAGATTTCTGTTGTTAAACTTATGGAATGGTAGCTAACATTAGCTCCTTGTTGTAATGCTTAGCTCTCTGTTGTTAGGCTTATGGATTAAGAAGATCACGGGGTCGTATTGTTGATGTTATGGTTTTGTTATGAAAGATCATGGACTGGCTGTCAAGGTTATGTGCTGGTTGTCATGCTTATGGATTGGTTGCTAAGGTTAGCGCCCTATTGTTAAGGTTATGGGTTGGTTGCTAAGGTTAGAGTCCTGTTGTTAAGGTTAGTGCTCTGTTGTCAAGCTTATGTATTGGTTGTTAAGGTTAGATTTCTGTTGTTAAACTTATGGAATGGTAGCTAACATTAGCTCCTTGTTGTAATGCTTAGCTCTCTGTTGTTAGGCTTATGGATTAAGAAGATCACGGGGTCGTATTGTTGATGTTATGGTTTTGTTATGAAAGATCATGGACTGGCTGTCAAGGTTATGTGCTGGTTGTCATGCTTATGGATTGGTTGCTAAGGTTAGCGCCCTATTGTTAAGGTTATGGGTTGGTTGCTAAGGTTAGAGTCCTGTTGTTAAGGTTAGTGCTCTGTTGTCAAGCTTATGTATTGGTTGTTAAGGTTAGATTTCTGTTGTTAAACTTATGGAATGGTAGCTAACATTAGCTCCTTGTTGTAATGCTTAGCTCTCTGTTGTTAGGCTTATGGATTAAGAAGATCACGGGGTCGTATTGTTGATGTTATGGTTTTGTTATGAAAGATCATGGACTGGCTGTCAAGGTTATGTGCTGGTTGTCATGCTTATGGATTGGTTGCTAAGGTTAGCGCCCTATTGTTAAGGTTATGGGTTGGTTGCTAAGGTTAGAGTCCTGTTGTTAAGGTTAGTGCTCTGTTGTCAAGCTTATGTATTGGTTGTTAAGGTTAGATTTCTGTTGTTAAACTTATGGAATGGTAGCTAACATTAGCTCCTTGTTGTAATGCTTAGCTCTCTGTTGTTAGGCTTATGGATTAAGAAGATCACGGGGTCGTATTGTTGATGTTATGGTTTTGTTATGAAAGATCATGGACTGGCTGTCAAGGTTATGTGCTGGTTGTCATGCTTATGGATTGGTTGCTAAGGTTAGCGCCCTATTGTTAAGGTTATGGGTTGGTTGCTAAGGTTAGAGTCCTGTTGTTAAGGTTAGTGCTCTGTTGTCAAGCTTATGTATTGGTTGTTAAGGTTAGATTTCTGTTGTTAAACTTATGGAATGGTAGCTAACATTAGCTCCTTGTTGTAATGCTTAGCTCTCTGTTGTTAGGCTTATGGATTAAGAAGATCACGGGGTCGTATTGTTGATGTTATGGTTTTGTTATGAAAGATCATGGACTGGCTGTCAAGGTTATGTGCTGGTTGTCATGCTTATGGATTGGTTGCTAAGGTTAGCGCCCTATTGTTAAGGTTATGGGTTGGTTGCTAAGGTTAGAGTCCTGTTGTTAAGGTTAGTGCTCTGTTGTCAAGCTTATGTATTGGTTGTTAAGGTTAGATTTCTGTTGTTAAACTTATGGAATGGTAGCTAACATTAGCTCCTTGTTGTAATGCTTAGCTCTCTGTTGTTAGGCTTATGGATTAAGAAGATCACGGGGTCGTATTGTTGATGTTATGGTTTTGTTATGAAAGATCATGGACTGGCTGTCAAGGTTATGTGCTGGTTGTCATGCTTATGGATTGGTTGCTAAGGTTAGCGCCCTATTGTTAAGGTTATGGGTTGGTTGCTAAGGTTAGAGTCCTGTTGTTAAGGTTAGTGCTCTGTTGTCAAGCTTATGTATTGGTTGTTAAGGTTAGATTTCTGTTGTTAAACTTATGGAATGGTAGCTAACATTAGCTCCTTGTTGTAATGCTTAGCTCTCTGTTGTTAGGCTTATGGATTAAGAAGATCACGGGGTCGTATTGTTGATGTTATGGTTTTGTTATGAAAGATCATGGACTGGCTGTCAAGGTTATGTGCTGGTTGTCATGCTTATGGATTGGTTGCTAAGGTTAGCGCCCTATTGTTAAGGTTATGGGTTGGTTGCTAAGGTTAGAGTCCTGTTGTTAAGGTTAGTGCTCTGTTGTCAAGCTTATGTATTGGTTGTTAAGGTTAGATTTCTGTTGTTAAACTTATGGAATGGTAGCTAACATTAGCT
This sequence comes from Asparagus officinalis, assembly GCF_001876935.1. Lineage (NCBI taxonomy): Eukaryota > Viridiplantae > Streptophyta > Magnoliopsida > Asparagales > Asparagaceae > Asparagus > Asparagus officinalis. The sequence goes on along the minus strand of NC_033795.1, from coordinate 1,679,907 downwards.
CCTTGTTGTAATGCTTAGCTCTCTGTTGTTAGGCTTATGGATTAAGAAGATCACGGGGTCGTATTGTTGATGTTATGGTTTTGTTATGAAAGATCATGGACTGGCTGTCAAGGTTATGTGCTGGTTGTCATGCTTATGGATTGGTTGCTAAGGTTAGCGCCCTATTGTTAAGGTTATGGGTTGGTTGCTAAGGTTAGAGTCCTGTTGTTAAGGTTAGTGCTCTGTTGTCAAGCTTATGTATTGGTTGTTAAGGTTAGATTTCTGTTGTTAAACTTATGGAATGGTAGCTAACATTAGCTCCTTGTTGTAATGCTTAGCTCTCTGTTGTTAGGCTTATGGATTAAGAAGATCACGGGGTCGTATTGTTGATGTTATGGTTTTGTTATGAAAGATCATGGACTGGCTGTCAAGGTTATGTGCTGGTTGTCATGCTTATGGATTGGTTGCTAAGGTTAGCGCCCTATTGTTAAGGTTATGGGTTGGTTGCTAAGGTTAGAGTCCTGTTGTTAAGGTTAGTGCTCTGTTGTCAAGCTTATGTATTGGTTGTTAAGGTTAGATTTCTGTTGTTAAACTTATGGAATGGTAGCTAACATTAGCTCCTTGTTGTAATGCTTAGCTCTCTGTTGTTAGGCTTATGGATTAAGAAGATCACGGGGTCGTATTGTTGATGTTATGGTTTTGTTATGAAAGATCATGGACTGGCTGTCAAGGTTATGTGCTGGTTGTCATGCTTATGGATTGGTTGCTAAGGTTAGCGCCCTATTGTTAAGGTTATGGGTTGGTTGCTAAGGTTAGAGTCCTGTTGTTAAGGTTAGTGCTCTGTTGTCAAGCTTATGTATTGGTTGTTAAGGTTAGATTTCTGTTGTTAAACTTATGGAATGGTAGCTAACATTAGCTCCTTGTTGTAATGCTTAGCTCTCTGTTGTTGGCCGACATTTCCCTTTTTGCAGCCACTGTCCTGAGAGCCTATAAATAGGCCTAGAGATGCTCATTTTCAAGGGTTGGAAATTTTGGAGAGAGGCGAAGCCCTGCTGGATTGGAGACTCGGAACTTAAAAAAGATTGAAACTTTGGGACTTCGGGGACTCACTCCTTCAGATCTGGTGCTCGGCGATCATCAACGTCAAATAAGGCAGGTGTTCGAGAGGATCAGATCTCAGATCTACGCGTACGAACTCCGGATCTAGGCTTGGTCTTAGATCCCGAGACTTGGACGATTGTTTCCTTGGTGAAACAATCCTCCCCGGCTATTATTTCCTTGGTGAAATAATACCCGTCGTACTGCGTAGATCCGACCGGATCTAGATCTCGCGGTGGTCCACGGCAAACAACCCCGGCGCAGGCAAAGAACCCACCAAGCGAGCGACCGCAAAACAGGAGCTCGCGATTCGTTCGACATAAAGGAGAAAAGTTGTAATCTTTGTTTATTTTTATTTGATTTTCGTTGTAACCGGATCTTATAAAAAGACCGGATCTTTTGTAACTCAAAAAGTTGTAACTCAAGATGACAATGGAATCAATAACAAAGAAAGCAACGAATTTTCCAGCGAACAATCTAATGGGTTCTGGTATTTAGGAAATTACAACACGAGCATAGGTACGTCGAGCGAAATAATCCAAACAAGGAAACCCTCATGTATATACCTTGTATCTCAAATTGTAAATCCATAAATACTAAACCTGAGGTCTAATACAAGAAACAATAAATAAAACAAATACAAACCCGTCTCTACCGATAAATGAAATCATGACAAGGCCACCACAAGTGTCATGCAAACTCACATGAGTGTCATGTCCGAAAATGATTAAGTGTCCAAAACATAGACTATATAAATTAAACGTCCAACTCATGGACTGAAAGTAACGAGTGTCCAACGCATGGACTGAATATAACCAATGTCCAACGCATGGACTAAATCTCACCAATGTCCAACGTATGGACTGAATATAACCAATGTCCAACGCATGGACTAAATCTCACCAATGTCCAACGTATGGACTGAATATAACCAATGTCCAACGCATGGACTAAATATAACCAATGCATGTCCAACACGAGGACTGAGTGAAATGAGTGTCCAACACGAGGACTGAGTGGAATGAGTGTCCAACACGAGGACTGAATGGAATGAGTGTCCAACACGAGGACTGAATGGAATGAGTGTCCAACATGAGGACTAACTGGAATGAGTGTCCAACACGAGGAGTGAATGGAATGAGTGTCCAACACGAGGACTGAATGGAATGAGTGTCCAACATGAGGACTAACTGGAATAAGTGTCCAACACGAGGACTAACTGTAAAATTATACAAAGTGTAAGTGTCGAATATATATATACACAAAAGATACACATAATCTCATGTCACACGTGCCTCGTTGTGCGGATCGGTGCTTGTGTCAAAAGTCAACTCACATGTACAGATAAATAATAAATCACTAAAATCTAACATTAAATAATCGAGGCAACTCCTCGAACACACAAAAGTATGCACCAAAATTAAAACATGCACAAACAGTGCGGCGGTCGACCGCAGAGACCACTCTGGTCGACCGCGCATAGGGCAGAGCTGACTGCTCAACCCGCGCCCACCGCGGTCGACCGCACATAAGGCAGACAACCTCTGCCCTGCTGCACGCCAAGCGGTCGACCGCCGCGTCCACCGCGGTCGACCGCGAAATAGGCAGAGAGTTATTTACAGGTTCTCTGTCTATTTCACGTACTGATGCAATGACTCAAATAATTAAATCCTAAACATGTACAAGTGCTGTATAAACATAATTTAAACAATGTTAAATAATGCATAAACCATAGAAGACTAAAACAAAACTATTCTATAAGATCTACCATTTAATCCCTAGACATGTTTATGCATATCGAAGCGTTGTGAAAACGGTAAACTTGCATCAAAACTCAGATTTCAAAAAATATATAAATTTCAGATCAGATCTCTTTAACCAAAATCGTTGGTGAGCATTTGAAAACTAAAATACTTGATTCTTACATCTCATATCATAAAGATCCATCTATCTACACAAAATAATGATTTAGGCTCAAGAAACTTATTAAAAATCATTAGAAAACCCATAAAAACGTGGGTGAAGGGCTGGGGGCGATGTCACTCGCCTGAGGGGGGTTGATGAACACCCAAAAACAATCCTCCTTCAATCTGAATCGCGAAACCCCACCGAAATCCTTCGAAACGCCCTAAAAACGCCAAAATCCGAGCTAGGGTTTGAGAGGAGAGAGAGAAGGGGGGCTGAGGCTATTAGGGTTTGAAAGAGGGTTCTGAGAGCTTCAAAACGAGTATATATAAATAGGGTAACAACCGGGTTTGGTATAAACAAAACCTGACCCGAAACTGAATCAGTATGCAAAATATAGAAACTCTCAACTGGTCAAAATTCTCAGATTTTCACTATTTGCCTTTATGCATGTTTTGTGTATTTACACTCATATATTCACAAATATACATTGAATTAATCTCAAATCAATTCCTATCATACTCAAACATCAAAATAAATTATTTTCACCATATAACATATTTATAATTATTTATCACACTATATTCAATTTTTCAGGGTATTACATTCTTCCCCCCTTAAAAGAATTTCGTCCTCGAAATTCGGAAATCGTACGCATCTCGCAATATGAACTTCTAGATGAACATATAGAAATATTTATACCTAACGATTTAAAATGGTAATACTCCCACTCGAACCCTAATCTAGTGGAACTAGTACATCGGGTGAAAAATCCAAACAAGGAACCCCCCATATATATACCATGTGTTCCAAAAGATTAAGAATTAAGTAGAAATATTCACATTCTAGTGTTAAATGTAAATATAACCCAAGATGTAAACATAATATAAAACTCATATCATAAAAATTAATTTACCTGTTCAAACAGGGTGGGTAATCGCGACGCATGTCCTCATCGTGCTCCCAGGAAACCTCCTCAACTCCTTTCTGGTTCCACTGAATTTTTACCAAAGGAAAAAAAAATATCCTGTTTCTAAATTTCTTATCTTCTCTAGCAAGTATATAAGGTGGGATTTCAATCATAGTCAAATCATCCTGAAGCTAAATCTCTGATGTGTTCAACACTCACTGCTGCTCTTCATCATGTACTTGCTTCTCGAACATTAAAATATGAAATACTTTATGTACACTAGACATTGATGCTGGAAAGTCTAGTCCATATGAAACAACCCCAATAAGCTCCAAAATCCGAAACGGTCCAATATATCTCAGTTCAAGATTTCTCCGCCTTCCGAATCGCTGAACGTCTTTTATAGACGATACTTTCAGCATAACTAACTCTTCAAATCTGAAACTCTAAATGTCCTCATTTCTTATCTGCATAGCTCTTTTGCTGACTCTGAGCGGCTAGAACATGTTCTCTGATTTGTGTTACTTTCTTAGTAATCTATCTCATAAGCTCTGGCCCAAGCATTAAAATATCCTCCTGCTCTACCCAATATATAGGTTATCTGCAAGGCCTCCCGTACGATGCTTCATACGGGGCCACACCAGTTATCACTTGATAACTGTTGTTATAAGAGAACTCTATCAGTGGAATATGATCCTCCCAGTTGCCTTGGAAGTAAATAACACAAGCCCGCAACATGTCCTCCAACATCCGATTTACTCTCTCCATCTTACCATCCGTCTGTGGGTAGAATACACTACTGTAAGATAAATCTGTTGCCAAATGAATCCTGGAAATCCTTCCAAAAATACGGAATGAAATATGTTGGCTTCATTAGTATATCCATTATCATCCAACCAGAATCATTTTCTTTCTTTAACTTCGGCAACCCTACAATAATGTTCATAAAAAGGTTCGCCCACTTCTATTTCGAAACGGGAAAAAATTGAAGTGTTCCTACAAGTCTCTAATGTTCCACCTTCACTTACTGACAGGTAAGACACTTAGGTATATACTCTGAAATCTTCCTATGCATATCACTCCACCAAACGTGTCTCTTTAGGTCTTTGTACATCTTAGCTATTCCTGGATGTACAGAATCACGAATTCATAGTTCTCAATAAGCTCAATCCACCGTCGCTGCCTCTGGTTTCTAGAAGAAAAGATACTTCAAACTCTAGTGGTCGATGAACAACTCGAATTGCACTCCATATAAGTAATATCTCGTGACTTCAGTATAAATGCCACTACTGCTAACACCAAATCATGAGTGGGGTAGTTCTGTTCGAAATAGTCAAAACCGGTACGGTAGTCAACTTAATCTTTAAAATATCAAAGGCCTTTTGGCATTCTGTGTTCCAAATGAACTGTACACCCTTCTTCGTAAGGCGTGTAAGTGGCGTCGAAATCTTCAAAAAGTCTAGGATGAACTTCCTGTAATAACCGGCTAACCCAAGAAGTTTCGAATCTCTGTCACCATCCTGTCACCATCTTCGGCGATTCCAAAACAAGAATTGCTGTAAACTTAGCTGGATTCACTGCAATGCCCTCTCTGCTGTTGACGTGGCCGAGAAATCTAACTTTTGATAACCAAAACCCGTATTTGCTAAACTTAACATATAACTGATGCTCCTGAAGAGTCTGCAATGCTACTCGTGTTCTGCCTCTGATCTCGAAAACATGAGGATATCAAACTGGCCCATGAAGGGATGGAAAAACCCGGTTCATCACATTCATGAATACCACGGGTGCATTAGTCAACCCGAATAGCCTGACTAGAAACTCTAAAGATTCACATCGAATTAGAAAAAATGGTTTTGGGAAAATCCATCTCCCGAACCCGCAACTATGATAACCAGAACGAAGATCAAACTTCGAGAAATACTACGCTCTCTGCAACTAGTCGAACAAGTCATCAATCCTAGGTAATGAGTACCTATTCCGGATAGTGTCCTTGTTCGGCTCTCTATAATAAGTGCAAAATCTCATATTACCGTCCTTTTTCTTCACGAAGAGGACCGATGCGCCCCATGGAGAATAACTCCTACAAATAAAACCTGAGTTGACAACTCGTCCAACTGGGTATGAAGCTCCCTCATCTCAGCTGGTGTCATACGATAGGGTGCGCGGGATATCGGGACTGTGCCCAGCTGCAACTCAATATAAATCTCAACCTCTCACACAGGAGGTAACTCAGGTATGTCCTGAAAGACATCCTGATAATCTGAGACAACTCTAGTCTCCAATAAATCAGAACTCTGATCCCGTCACATCCCCTCATCGATGAACGCCAGGAGTGACTCCGCAAAGCGAATGCCCTGAGAAGTGGCCACAATCATCTCAGACCCATTGGATGCTCGCACTCTGACTATCTTCGTAAAAACAGTCAGAACTAATATGGCAGGATGACAACCAATCCATAACAAGGATAACATTAAACTCGGACACATGCAACACTATCAAATCTATAACAAACTCCGACTCACCTAGACTAATAATACACATCCTATAAATGCTCTCCAGAAGCGATACCCCACCTAAAGGGATGGAAAACCGATAATGGAATGTCTAGGGGCTGAGCTACGATTTGGAGTCTAGTCATAAAAGCATACGAAATGAAAGAACACGAAGCTCTAGAATCGAAAAGAATACGGGCGGGGAAAAGGATTTATGAGGGACGTACCCTCCATAACTGATCTGCTTGCTCCATTATCATGCGGAACTACTGCATATACTCTGCCGATGGATGGATACTGCTCTGTTGCTGGTGTTGGAGAATATGGGACAATCTGCCCCTGGGGAACCTCCTGAACTGCTAGAACATGCCCCTCAGTCTTCTGCTGCTGCTGATTCGGTCCAACACGAGGACTGAATGGAATGAGTGTCCAACACGAGGACTGAATGGAATGAGTGTCCAACACGAGGACTGAATGGAATGAGTGTCCAACACGAGGACTGAATGGAATGAGTGTCCAACACGAGGACTGAATGGAATGAGTGTCCAACACGAGGACTGAATGGAATGAGTGTCCAACACGAGGACTGAATGGAATGAGTGTCCAACACGAGGACTGAATGGAATGAGTGTCCAACACGAGGACTGAATGGAATGAGTGTCCAACACGAGGACTGAATGGAATGAGTGTCCAACACGAGGACTGAATGGAATGAGTGTCCAACACGAGGACTGAATGGAATGAGTGTCCAACACGAGGACTGAATGGAATGAGTGTCCAACACGAGGACTGAATGGAATGAGTGTCCAACACGAGGACTGAATGGAATGAGTGTCCAACACGAGGACTGAATGGAATGAGTGTCCAACACGAGGACTGAATGGAATGAGTGTCCAACACGAGGACTGAATGGAATGAGTGTCCAACACGAGGACTGAATGGAATGAGTGTCCAACACGAGGACTGAATGGAATGAGTGTCCAACACGAGGACTGAATGGAATGAGTGTCCAACACGAGGACTGAATGGAATGAGTGTCCAACACGAGGACTGAATGGAATGAGTGTCCAACACGAGGACTGAATGGAATGAGTGTCCAACACGAGGACTGAATGGAATGAGTGTCCAACACGAGGACTGAATGGAATGAGTGTCCAACACGAGGACTGAATGGAATGAGTGTCCAACACGAGGACTGAATGGAATGAGTGTCCAACACGAGGACTGAATGGAATGAGTGTCCAACACGAGGACTGAATGGAATGAGTGTCCAACACGAGGACTGAATGGAATGAGTGTCCAACACGAGGACTGAATGGAATGAGTGTCCAACACGAGGACTGAATGGAATGAGTGTCCAACACGAGGACTGAATGGAATGAGTGTCCAACACGAGGACTGAATGGAATGAGTGTCCAACACGAGGACTGAATGGAATGAGTGTCCAACACGAGGACTGAATGGAATGAGTGTCCAACACGAGGACTGAATGGAATGAGTGTCCAACACGAGGACTGAATGGAATGAGTGTCCAACACGAGGACTGAATGGAATGAGTGTCCAACACGAGGACTGAATGGAATGAGTGTCCAACACGAGGACTGAATGGAATGAGTGTCCAACACGAGGACTGAATGGAATGAGTGTCCAACACGAGGACTGAATGGAATGAGTGTCCAACACGAGGACTGAATGGAATGAGTGTCCAACACGAGGACTGAATGGAATGAGTGTCCAACACGAGGACTGAATGGAATGAGTGTCCAACACGAGGACTGAATGGAATGAGTGTCCAACACGAGGACTGAATGGAATGAGTGTCCAACACGAGGACTGAATGGAATGAGTGTCCAACACGAGGACTGAATGGAATGAGTGTCCAACACGAGGACTGAATGGAATGAGTGTCCAACACGAGGACTGAATGGAATGAGTGTCCAACACGAGGACTGAATGGAATGAGTGTCCAACACGAGGACTGAATGGAATGAGTGTCCAACACGAGGACTGAATGGAATGAGTGTCCAACACGAGGACTGAATGGAATGAGTGTCCAACACGAGGACTGAATGGAATGAGTGTCCAACACGAGGACTGAATGGAATGAGTGTCCAACACGAGGACTGAATGGAATGAGTGTCCAACACGAGGACTGAATGGAATGAGTGTCCAACACGAGGACTGAATGGAATGAGTGTCCAACACGAGGACTGAATGGAATGAGTGTCCAACACGAGGACTGAATGGAATGAGTGTCCAACACGAGGACTGAATGGAATGAGTGTCCAACACGAGGACTGAATGGAATGAGTGTCCAACACGAGGACTGAATGGAATGAGTGTCCAACACGAGGACTGAATGGAATGAGTGTCCAACACGAGGACTGAATGGAATGAGTGTCCAACACGAGGACTGAATGGAATGAGTGTCCAACACGAGGACTGAATGGAATGAGTGTCCAACACGAGGACTGAATGGAATGAGTGTCCAACACGAGGACTGAATGGAATGAGTGTCCAACACGAGGACTAACTGGAATGAGTGTCCAACACGAGGACTAACTGTAAAATTATACAAAGTGTAAGTGTCGAATATATATATACACAAAAGATACACATAATCTCATGTCACACGTGCCTCGTTGTGCGGATCGGTGCTTGTGTCAAAAGTCAACTCACATGTACAGATAAATAATAAATCACTAAAATCTAACATCAAATAATCGAGGCAACTCCTCGAACACACAAAAGTATGCACCAAAATTAAAACATGCACAACAGTGCGGCCGGTCGACCGCAGCGCGGTCGACCGCACATAAGGCAGACAACCTCTGCCCTGCTGCACGCCAAGCGGTCGACCGCCGCGTCCACCGCGGTCGACCGCGAAATAGGCAGAGAGTTATTTACAGGTTCTCTGTCTATTTCACGTACTGATGCAATGACTCAAATAATTAAATCCTAAACATGTACAAGTGCTGTATAAACATAATTTAAACAATGTTAAATAATGCATAAACCATAGAAGACTAAAACAAAACTATTCTATAAGATCTACCATTTAATCCCTAGACATGTTTATGCATATCGAAGCGTTGTGAAAACAATAAACTTGCATCAAAACTCAGATTTCAAAAAAAATATAAATTTCAGATCAGATCTCTTTAACCAAAATCGTTGGTGAGCATTTGAAAACTAAAATACTTGATTCTTACATCTCATATCATAAAGATCCATCTATCTACACAAAATAATGATTTAGGCTCAAGAAGCTTATTAAAAATCATTAGAAAACTCATAAAAACGTAGGTGAAGGGCTGGGGGCGATGTCACTCGCCTGAGGGGGGTTGATGAACACCCAAAAACGATCCTCCTTCAATCTGAATCGCGAAATCCCACCGAAATCCTTCGAAACGCCCTAAAAACGCCAAAATCCGAGCTAGGGTTTGAGAGGAGAGAGAGAAGGGGGGGCTGAGGCTATTGGGTTTGAAAGAGGGTTCTGAGAGCTTCAAAACGAGTATATATAAATAGGGAAATAATCGGGTTTGGTATAAACAAAACCTGACCCGAAACTGAACTGGCAGAACCAGGTTCGCTGCGCGGTCGACCGCAGCGACCACGGCGGTCGACTGCGCAGGGTTCTGGGCCATACTCAGACTGGGTTCAGTAAAAAGGTTGTAACTTTCTCATACGATCTCGGAATAAGGTGATCTAAGATTCGTTAGAAAGATATTGATGAGACCTACAACTTTTCGCTGCGCGGTCGACCGCAGCGACCACGGCGGTCGACTGCGCAGGGTTCTGGGCCATACTCAGACTGGGTTCAGTAAAAAGGTTGTAACTTTCTCATACGATCTCGGAATAAGGTGATCTAAGATTCGTTAGAAAGATATTGATGAGACCTACAACTTTGATGTTATATACTTTTCCATATTCTAACTGAATCAGTGTGCAAAATATAGACACTCTCAACTGGTCAAAATTCTCAGATTTTCACTATTTGCCTTTGTGCATGTTTTGTGTATTTACACTCATATATTCACAAATATACATTGAATTAATCTCAAATCAATTTCTATCATACTCAAACATCAAAATACATTATTTTTACCATATAACATATTTATAATTATTTACACACACACAATTAATTCGGTTTACAGGAAAGTGCTTCCGGTTTTTTCCCAAATTAATTCATTATGTAAGCTTATATATTTAGTAAATCAGTGGAAATACCTTATAAAGATAAGTAAAAAGTCGCTGGTCAAAAGTATTTTAAAACATTTATTTTTATCATTGTCAAGAATTAATAGGATTTAAAAAACGTTAAACGTTTTCTCCAATGCGTTGTCGATGACGGACTAACGTGGAATTTTGCATACGAAAGTTTTTTTGTTGCCAAAAATAATTCTAAATTGTAAAAATAAATATAGCTTGTAAAAATAAAACCTAATAATTTAAAAATTAAGAATCTCATCTTTCCTCCCGTCCCCCCCCCTCTAAATTAAAGTTCTCCCTGCTCGTCTCCCTCAAGCTCTCGGGCGATACCGCGGGGCGGCCGGCAGGCGACGCGGCGGCCGGGCGCGGCCGCGACGAGAGAGAGGGAGAGAGAGGGAGAGATTAATTGAGAGGGGGGACGAGAAAGAGAGATTTGAGGGGGGAGGAGAGAAAGAAGGTAAGTTGGAGAGGAAGGGGTGGGGCGTGAGGAAGGTGACTGGATGGAAGGGCGGGGGCGGTGAGGGGGCGAGCCGGAGGAAGAGGGTGAGAAGGAATTATGGGAAAAGAAGAGAGGGGGTGAGACTAATCAAAAGGAGGGGGGGGTGATGAGAAGAGGATGTTGGGGGAAATATCGGGCGCGGGCTGCCCAAAAAATTTGGGCGCCCGCGCCCAAAAAATTTCACCCTGTTCTTTTTTAGCGACGGAAAATCCGTCGCTAAAACAGGAATTAGCGACGGAAAATCCGTCGCTAAAACAGGAATTAGCGACGGAAAATCCGTCGCTAAAACAGGAATTAGCGACGGAAAATCCGTCGCTAAAACAGGAATTAGCGACGGAAAATCCGTCGCTAAAACAGGAATTAGCGACGGAAAATCCGTCGCTAAAACAGGAATTAGCGACGGAAAATCCGTCGCTAAAACAGGAATTAGCGACGGAAAATCCGTCGCTATAAATCCGTCGCCAAAGTTTTAGCGACGGAAAATTTCCGTCGCTAACATCATATTTTCCGTCGGTAAATTAGTTTTACCTACGGATAAATAGCGACGGAATTTTCCGTCGCTATATGTCATGTTATAGCGACGGAAATTTCCGTAGCTATTTATCCGTAGGTAAAACTCTATTTTCTAGTAGTGTTTGGTGGAAGTTTGTACTGGTTTGTTGATTTGTTTTTTGTATTGGAAGTACTAGGATGGCAGATTATCTCTATTATTTGATTTGTTAATTTGGTTGGTACTATGTATGCAGTTATCTCTGTTATTATCAATTCTTCATGTTGTAAGGTACTCTTTTATGTGTTGATACCATGATTCAAATCGGAACAGGAGGAGATGCTGTTATTAGACCTAACTTAGTTAGAACTAACACAGCTCGTGTTAGAACTAACATGAACTGAGTTAGAACTAACATAGTTCATGTTAGATCTAACATGAACCGAGTTAGAATGAACTGTGTTAGTTCTAACTCGGTTCATATTCGTTCTAGCTGTGTATTAGAACTAAACACGAGTTGTATTAGTTCTAACTCGGATCATGTTAGTTCTAGCACGAACTGTGTTAGTTCTAACTCGGTTCATATTAGTTCTAGCATCTTTGAATACTTGTTTTGCAAAATTGAGCCTGCCTGATTTTTGCATACATGTCAATGAAAGCGTTACAGATAAAAATATCGGAGTTGAAGCCTGATTTAGTTGAATATACGTGATTCATTCTTAATAAAAAATGAAATCATCGTGTTCCACGATACTATATCTCTGCTTTCCATTCAATTGAATATTGTATTTGCGGAAGAAACACGTGAAGGATCTTAAACACTGACATGGTACCACTAGAGTGGAAAGAATAGAAAGCAATAGTGATTAAGGCGAGATGAGTCCATGCCATTTCACAAATTTGAACTTCAGGGTATTTATTTTAAAAAGGAACGAAGTTTTTAGGTAGATGTGTAAATAATTCTTAAAAAAATAGAAAACTCCACCCCACAATCAAAGCCTAATAATAAGATCGAGGCTTAACAGCAAGCCTGAGGATATAGTCAAAACCAGAGGTACTTTGAGAGAGGCCCTCCAAAAGTAGACTTTACAAAAATATGTCACTGATATGTTACATGCAACTCACTTCTTGATGATTAACTATCACGCTAACTATTGGAAATACATCACATTATGTTGTTCCATAAAAACACATAGGGTCAACTTCTATGATACGAGCTTCTGAAGCTTTCGAATGCACTCATTTGAAAGCCTTCACAAGCTAGTAAAGCCCCATCATCAACTCTCTGGACTTTTCCAGCTACTGGAACTGATAGTTCTGAGGCCGCAAGAATGAAAAGGAGCAAAATGATCAATTAAAATCAAGTAAAATATCTAATTTACGGTTCAATATAAAGTTCATTAAGTACATGTTTACTAACATGACAACGAACAAAACTAACATGGCAGCGAACAGAACTAACGTAGGAGATGAGAGAACTAACATGAAAGCGGGTAGAACTAAAGTAGGAGATGACAGAACTAACATGAAAGCTGGTAGAACTAACAGTCCAGTCCTCAGAACTAACAGTCCAGCCTTTAGAACTAACATTCCAGCCCTTAGAACTAACATTCCAGCCCTTAGAACTAACAGTCTAGACTACCCAGCTCACAACCAGTTTTCAACAGCTTCCCGATGTTGTTATTTTTGTCGAAGGCGAACCTGTTGTGGTTTATGAAGATGGCGTCGAGGTCCTTGTCGAAGATGGCTTGGAGGGCACCTTGCCCTCGAACTCGTTGTACTTGATGTCAAGAAATTTCAGGGAGGGGAGCCAGATTGATTGTCATTGGTATTATTCTAATTTTTTTTATTTGCATACAATCGGCAACATTAATTTGACATCTCCACACTTGCGAATATAGTGTAAAGATTGGTTGTTCAAAATCTATAGTCCAAGTTTTAGTATGAATTTCTGACCGATGGACTTCGGTGAATCCATATGCAGGAATACTGAACAATTCAATGTCTAAGAAAAAGCTGAAGCTCTAAGATTAAGCCTCTGCCCAAACCTCTCTTGATTATGCAAAAAATTGTAAGTGGAACTATTCTTGGCGGGACATATCCAACTTGTTGAGGAAACGGCTGCGATTGGCCCTCAACTTTTCTCTTTCCATTGAAACTAGAGAGCTCAATTTTTCAAAGTAGAGGTCTCACTTCTTAATCAAATAAGGGCAGATAATTCTGTGTCTAGATATGTAATTTGATTTTATTTCATTATGAACATACCAACCTTAGGAGGAAGAAGGAGGGAGGCCCTGACAAATTTTGTTCAAGACTGTTGAGATGTGGTTGTAGGAAAATGCAATGTCAGAGGTTATATTTTCCTAATATTTGCAGACAAGATTTCCTTCCTTTACCAAATTTGTAAGAATGTCCTCTGCAATAGATGAAGCATCTCAATAGACTGATCATCAATGAGGATGCATGGGATGCTTGCCGGCGAGTTCCAGTTCAAACAACTTGCTTAATGAACACGCTCCGGACTAATATCCAACATGAACATACATAGATGCATAAGTTTGTATATCAGTCCAGTTCTTCAAAGCTTCCTTCCGTCAAACTTGTTTCCAGTCTCCCAGCTTACACACAGTTTTAGCAAATGGTAGCGGACAGAACTAATATGGTAGCGGACAGAACTAATGTAGGCGATAACAGAACCACCATGAAAGCGGGTAGAACTAACGTAAGAGATGACAGAACTAACATGAAACCTGGTAGAACTAACAGTCCAGTCCTTAGAACTAATAGTCCAGCCTTTAGAACTAACAGTCCAGCCCTTAGAACTAACATTCCAGCCCTTACAACTAACAATCCAGACTACCCAGCTCACAACCAGTTTTCAACAGCTTCCCAATGTTGTTGTTTTTGCCGAAGGCAAACCTGTTGTGGTTTATGAAGATGGCGTCGAGGTCCTTGTCAAAGATGGCTCGGAGGGCACCTTGCCCTCGAACTCGTTGTACTTGATGTCAAGAAATTTCATGAAGGGGAGCCAGAGGACAACCCTAGGAAACTTACCGGCGAACCGATTGTTGCTCAGGTCGAGCTCGAAGAGTAACCTCATCCTCTCAAAGGTCCGAGGGATCGTGTCGCAGAACTTGTTGAAGTTTATGAAGAGAGCCAGGTCCCTCAGGAGGCCAAGCTCCCTGGGGGGGTACCCAGCAATGTCGACGTGGTTAAGGTCGATGCTGGCGAGTGGGGCTGCGGTGCGTGCAGGGTTCATAGTTCTAATTTTCCTTGTCCCCCCTTTCAAATTCACAGCTTCTTAGATTCTTTAGTCGACTTTTAATCACATTGTCTTCAATTTTTAGCTAAATGTCGATATGCCTAAAGATTCAATGTGAGGTTTTGAAAATTTCTGCTGTTAATCCCTTATACAGAACTCTGTCAATCACCAAATCACACAAGAAAAAAGCATTAAAGGAAAACTCAAACCGTTGTTCGAGAATCCAAGGAGATCCTATTTAAATTAAATGAAAGAGAAAAACTAGAAAAACCTAATATCAATTCCCTTCATAAATTACAAGAAAACAAGAGCACTATCTTGATTAAAACATTGATCTGGGTAAAGATATTCCGTAACTTAGAAAGGGGAGAACAACGATGCCTCGGACCAAAGCTCCAGGCCACATCAGCTCGTGGGTCCCATCAGACCATGTTCTGTGTTTGTCGTTGAACCTGCGTTCACGAGCTGTTTCCAAGATGACTCCCCGACCTCCAACTACATGACCACCGTCCTCGCCTTCGCCTTCCATGGCCTCCCCAGGGCCTGATCATTTTCAGTGGCCATGGCGGAATTGAGAGAGAAGGAGAAGTTGAGAGATAGAGGAGAGAGAGAGAGAGAGAGAGAGGGAGAGAGAGAGAGAGAGAGAGAGAGAGAGAGAAGAGAGAGAGAGAGAGAGAGAGAGAGAGAGAGAGGATGGGGTTAAAGGGATGGGCGCAGTTACCAAGCTCAATCAAATCAAAGGGTAAAATCGTAACTTTTGTGGGGCTTTTCTCAAGGTCCGATACTTAGGGGCCTTAACACAAATATAGCGTGTATTTGGGGCTTATACACATGGGTCAGAATACAAGGGTGCGGGTTACATGAACTTTCTACTTTTGGGACCTGGACACATTTTTCCCATGATTTATCTAAATAATAATAATTCTTTTGCCAAACTAAATTCTTTTAATTCATTATAATTATTCTGAAAATGCTATTTATCATATTACTATGATATATTTAATATTCTTCATCAAACAATCCTACACAGATAATTATATCACAAACTAATCTATGTAATCAATAATATCAGATATAAATATTAAAATGACATGTGAATGAGCAAGAGGGATCTTGCCTAAGGGTTGTCGAATGAATTGATGCTGACGTACGAGGCTACAGGTGAGGCGACGACGAATGTCGGGTTGTACGTGACGTCGACGGTGATGAGGAAGTTGAGGGAGGAACTCGGGGATGGTGATGGGGCAGAGCGACGATTCTGGAGCTCGTCAGTAGCTATCATCGGGGACGAGTGAATCTGGGCACGACGACGGTGGGGGAGGAGGAGGCTGGGCATTGGCAGTCTCCGACGCGGAAGAGAGGACGACTGACGGCGTAGGGGCGAGGATACAGATCTGTGGTGGTTGGCATCGAGTCTGTTGAGGGCGACGTGGAGGGAGATGCATGAGGGGGGAGGTCGATGGTGGTTTGCGAGGGTGAGGTGGAGCGCGAGGGGAGGCGACGGGCTCGAGCGGAGGAGTTTGGGACATCGACTGTGGTCGACGAGGTGTGTGGCGCTGGCTTGGGTCTGAGAGGAAGAGTCAAAAAAGAGGGACGATGGTAGGAAGCGG
>NC_033795.1:1639746-1662444 GCF_001876935.1 Asparagus officinalis | reverse complement strand
TTCATACATCATTTGAGCAAGATAAACCGAAAAATCATCATTACCATGATCGCATGCCGTGGATTTAGACTATGGAAGAATAAGTGAATAAATCTGAGGAACATCACTTTCAATCTCGAGAGATTTAAGTTCATCCTCAGACATTTGCAACCTAAATTCCTTCTAGATTTTGTGAACCTTCTTGTTAAATCTGAAAGTACCCTTAATCAATAGGGAACGACGTCAGAAACGGTGGAGGTAGCCCTTTGCTGAGGAAAGGTCTAGACAATGAGCATTTCAATAAAGAGATTACAATGGGAAAAAGAGAAAGATATAGCTGGCCCTTACAAACTAGGGAGGTAGCATGGAGAATAAGATAAAATTTCTCAATATTTATGGGTAGTCTTCACCCATCGACACCTGGCGATATAGCTGGTTAAATGAGGAAAAAGTGCGGAAACCTAGGAATGACATGGTATATTCATTCGGTGAACCAAAGCAACTTCCACGACCTTTCTAATTTATTGTGACTATTTTGACCCACATCTCTATATATTACCTATATCTCTTAAGCTTCTAAGATATACCAAGAACCTCATTAGCCTTCCTTCAATCCGCTGAAACAAATCTTTCAATAGTCTGCAGAAAAACTAGCTTATCCACGCACAGCAAAGCAAAAGGCATGGAAGGCACACTTCGTTGCTCCGCAAACTATGTCCCTCTCTCTCCACTGAGCTTCATCGAGCGGTCTGCGGAGGTTTACTCTGATCGGACCTCAGTTGTTTATGAATCCATCAAGTTTACTTGGAGACAGACCCGAGACCGCTGCCTCAGGCTCGCTTCCGCTCTCTCACACCTTGGCGTTTCCCGCGTAATTCTTTATAGAGTAATGAATGTCAGCTCCACGGTTAAACTCATAAATTTTTAACATGATAGAGAGTCTGTACACTGAATCTTCTTCTATTGCCGAACCAGGTTGCCGTCCTCGCTCCAAACGTCCCAGCCATGTACGAGCTCAACTTCGGCGTCCCAATGGCCGGGGCAGTCATCTGCACCCTCAACGCTCACCACGACGCAACCATGGTCTCCGTCCTCCTCAAACATTCCGAAGCCAAGCTCATTTTCGTCGACCACCAGTTCCTCACAATCGCTGAAGACGCCATCAACCTCCTTTCACAATCCAACTCCAAATCCCCTCTCCTCATCCCAATCCCGGAACCCTCTGAAGACTACTCTCATTCACCTGGTTTAAACTACGAAAGCCTCATCAAAACCGGAGACCCCTGCTTCGACATCAAGTGGCCGATCGACGAGTGCGATCCTATCGCCCTAAACTACACATCCGGCACCACATCCAGGCCGAAAGGCGTGGTCTACACACACCGCGGCGCCTACCTCAACTGCATCAGTTCCATTCTCTTTAGTGAAATAAGGACTTTGCCGGTCTACTTATGGACGGTGCCCATTTTCCATAGCAATGGTTGGTGCCTCACCTGGGGCATAGCGGCACAGGGCGGGGTCAACGTCTGCCTCCGCGATTTCACTGCAAAGACCATCTTCGAGAAAATCACCAGGTACGGAGTTACGCACATGACCGGTGCCCCTACCGTCCTCAACATGATGGCAAACTGTCCGCTTGCTGACCGACAGCCGCTCGCAGCTGGCCAGAAGGTCTGCGTCATGACGGGCGGGGCTACCCCGCAACCACCAGTCTTGGAGAAGATGGAGGAGATGGGATTTAAAGTCGTCCATGTGTACGGACTCACGGAGACCTACGGGCCCGCGACAGTGTGCGAGTGGAAGCCCGAGTGGGACGAGCTGTCGGTGGATCAGCAGGCAAAGATGATGGGGAGGCAGGGAATTCGACATATCGGAACGGAGGCGGTCGACGTCAAAGATCCGGAGACAATGAAAAGCGTCCCGGCCGATGGGAAAACAATGGGGGAGGTTATGTTTCGAGGCAACACGGTGATGAACGGATACTTCAAGGACTTAAAGGCCACGGAGGAGGTTTTTGCAGGGGGATGGATGAGGACAGGGGATCTCGGGGTGAGGCATGCTGATGGGTATATTAAGGTGAAGGATAGGCTGAAGGACATCATAATCTCCGGCCTGGAGAATATAAGCACGATCGAGGTCGAGTCGGTTGTTTATAGTCACCCGGCGGTGCTTGAATCTGCGGTGGTTGGACGACCAGATGAGTACTGGGGGGAGACGCCGTGTGCGTTTGTGCAGCTCAAGGATGGAGCTTCTGCTGATGCTGAGGAGATTATAGGGTTCTGTCGGGCTCGACTGCCGGATTTTATGGTGCCCAAGAGCGTGGTTTTCGGGGAGCTGCCGAAGACTTCGACGGGGAAGATGCAGAAGTTTGTTCTCAGGGAGAGGGCCAAGGCTATGGGAAGCCTATTCATGAATGGCGGTGGGAAAATGCTTGAAATATAGTATTCTAAAAGTAATTGTGGATACTATACAAATGAAGAATTTCATTTGTAATTTGATTTGTTGAACCAAAAAATAAATGGAAGTCTCAGCAATGATATGGGGTTGAGATATGATCAATGTATTATGTTTGTTATATATTAACTTATATTTATTCATTTTAAACGTGTTCCTAATTAATTCTTCTCAATCTTCTAAGAATATTACTAATCATTTCTTTTTGAAAAATCTTGTAAAATTCATATTCTGTGGTTATTTCAAACTTATGAACTCACATTTTAATTGGAAGTTTTATATTGCGGGGTACTAGTGATCTCCTTTTCCGGATTCACAAGAATATGTTGAAGTTGGAAGGCCTCCAATCACTTTCAAAGGTCATGGCTAATCTCTCCTTTATATAGAAAGAGAAAAAGATGGTTTGCGATTAAAGCGTCCCCTTTTAAAACGTTGTTCACATGTCTATTTATCTTATCTAAGAAAATGATGTGCGGACGAATAACTAATTTTATCCAAAATCGTGTTAGCTTAAAATAAAAAATAGTGTAAAACGTTTAGTTTATAAGCAAAAAACTCACTATCATTTGCGTAGTGCTAACAAGAAAAAACTAATATTTTAACCATTTCATTCAAAATATAAAATGGATGACCATTTAGAACAAAAAAATAGTAAGTTCCAATAAAAAATATTACAAATTACCTACATGATTGTTTTAATACAAAGTATGTTTATACTTAATCTAATGGAGGTTTTTCTATTATGTCTAAGGCTGATTTTAGAAGTGTGTGGTTGTAAAATAAATGGGGGTAAAACTTTGGGTTTATAGGCAATAAACCTTTTAGAAAGTGGATGACTTTTAACAATGGAAGTTGAACTTCAGGTGAAATATTTACCATTGAAGAGTGATTGATGAGTGTAAAAATTATTGGGTTTAAAAATTATAGGTAAAAATCTTTTCTGGAAGTGGACGGGTTTTAAAACAAGTGTGGGTAAAAGCTTTGGGCTCATAGGTAAAAGCACTTTTTGGAATAGGGTGGGTTAAAAAATTGCTTATTTATATGTTTATTTGCAGATTACCCCATACATCATGAATATTTGCAAAACTACCCCTCAAATCATCAATTTCGGAAAAAATACTCCCAAATTAATCAATCATTAACTTTAATGGGATGATTTGTAACTGAATGTAAAATTCATTAACGAAATAATCTAATTTTCACTCACAAAGTTGATAATTTACTGATTTTAGGGCAATTTCCCCCCTAAAGTTGATGGTTTGGAGGGAATTTTACAAATACTAAAATTTAATCGGTATTTTTGTAAATACCCAAGATTCAAGGGTATATATACAAATAACCAAAAAAATTAAATACTAAGGCAGAGGGATGCACGGTAGTGTGTACAATATCTAGCTACAGTGCAAGCTTATTCTTTAATAGCGGCGGAAAAATGTTTGAAATATAATTTTGCGAAATATTGATGGGTAGTGTAATTGAATAATTTCCTAAGTAATTTGACTAGTCAAGGAAAAAACTAAATGCAATTCTCAGCAATGATATGAGATTGAGATCGAATAAGCCGCTGATCGATGTATAATGTTTGTTACGGTCAAAAAAAAAATATGATGTTTGTTCTATATGAACTTATATCTATTCACTTTAAACGTGTCCCGAATTAATTCTTCCCAATCTTCTAAGAATGTCACTGATTACTTCTCTCTGAAAAGATCCTATAGAATTCATATTCTGTGGTTATTTCAAATTTATGAACTCACATTTTTATATTGCTGGGTATTAGTGATCTCGTCCTCCGGATTCACAAGAATATGTTAAAAAATGAAAAGCCTCTGATCACTTTCGAAGATCATGCCTAATCTCTCCTTGATATGCTAACAGGAAATGGTTGTTTGTGATTAAAGCTTCCCATTTAAAAATTATTCACGTGTCTTTTTATCGCATCTCAAAAAATGACACTTGGGCCTAATACTATAAAAAATTCACAACTAATTTTATCCAAAATTTTGTTAGTTTAAATAAAAAATTGGGTAAAACGTTTAGTTTATGAGAAAAACTCATCTATCATTTGTGGATGGACAAAAAATTAGTGCAAACAAGTTAAAAAATAATAAGTACCATTTCATTAAACAAAATAAACTCTATAAACATTTAGAGAGAAAAAAATAACAAGTTAAAAATATGGCAAATTACCTACACTAGTATTTTAATCCGTGTTAAGTACGGTCTTATCGTAATTCATCCTTATTTCATCTTGTTGCTATTTCGTGTTGCAATCACTCTTATCCCAATATATTTTTAAAGGTCTAATGACTCAACCCCCTTCGAAGCACGTGACCCCCTCCTCCCCCACCCTCGTTGAGGTTAGAGAACATGTACCCTTCTGGAAATAATGATATTAAATAATTTATATGAAGCTATAATCAAAATTAAGATTATTTAAAGTAATTTTTTCATAGTTAATGAATAAAAATAAAAATAATCAAAATATCCTAAATGCAACTTGAATGAAATAAAGATATAAGACAATTTAGTATTCAAAAAACATTATTTGTAAATAATGCATCACAAAAAGGTTCTTAATAATAAAAATAAAAATAATCAAAATATCCTAAATGCAACTTGAATGAAATGAAGATATAAGACAATTTAGTATTCAAAAAACATTATTTGTAAATAATGCATCACAAAAAGGTTCTTAATCGATCAACCAATCATAGGATGTAATAACCAAAACGTTAAGAAAAGCTCATATAATTATTAATTATTTTTTCTTCGTCTTAATCCTCTTTTTAAAAGTTGAAAGAGTTGGTTCTTTGTCAATTTTCGCAAAATATAAAACATGTTTATTTAGTAAATTTAACGTTAAAAAATTATATATCAAAATTAATTAATGTATAAATAAGCCAACCTGATTGTATATTTATTTTATCACTGGTTGTAGGTGGGGTTTTAAATGCAGAAGAGTTAAGTGTATCAATAGGCGAAACATCTAAAATATTCTTTTTGGCTTTGCTATTGGTGGTGGATATCAATATGGATAAGTCTGGAGTTAATACAATAGATTAATTATCAATCGTATCATCTTGATTCAATTCAATTGGTTTCTCTTCCTGTGCATTCACCTTAGAATAACATGTTAATAATTTAATTTTTGAAATAATGAAACTAATATTAAATTTAGTAAAAACCTTCTTCTTAGGATTTTTATCAGAAGTACTTCTAGGTGTCGATAAGTCTAGAGTATATTCAATTGATTGACTGTATCATCGCCATTAATCAGCATCATATCGAGTGACTTTTTATCCTTTGATAAACATAAATTTAGTATTAGAACAATTACTACATTGCATACAAATATAATTTTATTAATAAGATTATGTAAATGTTACATTTCCGTCAGTTAGCAGTAACAGCCCGTTGAGTGTTTTATCGTCCACATCATCATCAATGATTTTAATAACTGTGTAGTCTTCAACGCATTTTTTTGTGTTACACTCTATAACCTTAATATGGAAATGCATATTTCTACCGATTAATCTCTTGATAGCAAGTGAAATATCCTTGTTGTCTGCATCATATTTAAGCAAATATATATTAATTTGTAATTTCATCGATTAAATTGAAAACATATCAAACCCAATAAAGTTGCTTATTTTAAAGGACTAATTTTCATCAAACAAAGAACATCATGATGGAATATTATAAATATGGTGATGCCTATTCCATCTGTCATTTGTAAGGTAAGTTTTTATCTAAAGTTAAATATATGTTTGTGTTATATATTGTTTATTCAATTTAATTTTCATAAACTATAAATAATTTATATTTATAAATATTATAACATCCTATTTACCTTTCTTCTACATATTTTATTTTTTATGACAACTATAGCAAAGAACGTCATTGATGTCTTTCAACTTTAGCAGTCAAATTAAAGTATGCTTTGGTAGTTTAAATTAGTAAATTTATTTAGTAATATTAATTTCATATTTTGATATTTATTATAATTTTATAATTATTTCAAAAAAATATTTTTTAGTAAAATAAATTTAAATAATTTGAAAATTTTTAAACACAACAAAAATTACGAAATCAAATTAAAGCTAGATTTGGTAGTTTAAAGTGGTAACTTATCTTTGGTAAGATTAATTTGGTAATTTAAAATTTTCTAAAATTTTGGTATTATTTAAGAAATATTTTGAAATTAAAATAATTTTAAAAATTATGCACATGATCTAAATTATGTAGTTAAATTAAAGTAAGATTTGGCAGTTATAATCTGTAACTTATATTAGGCAAGATTAATTTGGTAATTTTAAATTTATTAAATTTTTAATTATTTAATTCATGTTTTACTAAAATTAATTTTATTTTTTAAAACAATTTTTTTGGTATGAAAATAAATTTTCACAAATAGAAAAAATAAAATTTTTATTAAATTTATAGTTTTGGAAACTAATTTAAATGCAAAACTAATTTAGAAAATTGAACATATATTTTAACAAATATTTTAAAAATAAAAAATATCCAAATTATAAATTATAAATTAAGAAACTAAATTATCTTTATAATTTTATAAATATATATTTTAAATAATAATAAACAAAATAAATAATTAAAAATAGTATGTTAGTCACTCAATTTTAAAAATATCTTATCAATAATTGATTTAGTTTAAATACATAATTTAAATAATAATAAACAAAGTACATAATTAAAAATAGTATGTCATCACTCAATTTTAAAAATTTCATATCAATAATTGATTTAGTTTTTTGTAGGTTAACAATTGATAAATTATAACAAACAAAATAATAAATAATTTCTAATATTGCCTAAACTTATCTTAATTTTAATCTTTAAGTATGTAGACAGTGTTGCCGCATAACTGAGCAGAGATACTTAAACTCCCATCCGCTAACGAACCACCCCCCTCAATTTTCTCGCCTCCTCTCTCCTCTCTCACGTCGGCCGAATCGCCGGCGGCCGGCGGCGGCGGCAGTTGGTCGCACGCTGCCGCGGCAGTTCACAGAGAGAGGGAGAACAGAGAAGAGGGAGAGAGGAGGAGAGATTGAGGGGGGGAAGAGAGAATTGACAAGCGAGAGAGAGAGAGAGAGAGTTGAAAGGGGAGTGGAAAGGGTTACCTCGCAGTGAATGGCGGCGGATAGGAAGGCGGCGCCGGCGGCGGACGGGCGGCGGTGGAGATTTCGGCGGTCGGCGGCGTCGGAACGGGGCGCAGTGTGGATTTCGGGAGAGATGGGGGGTTTCGGGAGAGAGGGGGCGATTTTATATATATATATATATATATGTATATATTAATCATGATATAATTATATATATATAGTATATATATATATATATATATATATATATATATATATTATATAATACTATTATATTACCCTTTAATAAAGATGGAGTTCATGAAAAACTTACCGCTCTCCAAATAGCCTGCCACCAAATTTAGATTAAGCCACTATATGAATTCATAAAACACTGCTGCTTTCATCGTTACGGCCTAATATTCCTCCTCCTTTCAATTCAATTGATTAGGAACCCTCCTCCGCTTGACCAGGTTACGCTGACAGGCAAGTTTTAAAGAATGAAATCAATGGCGGAGATTCGGCATCCGTTACCACTTGCTTCATCGACCAATCTTGCTCTGTCTTCTGTTACGCCACCCACGATCTTTAAGCCATTAATCTCAAGAGATGATTGTCATTGCCTAATCATCACGCTGCGCCTCCGGCCATGCATCTGCTGCAGTTGTCAGAATTTTGGGGCATCGGGTTAGAATGATTTTACTTTTTTCGCCTCTCATTTACTTTTGTTCTAAATTAGCATCTATCTCATTTATTCTCTAATTCAACAAATGAGGGTTTTTTCAAGGATTGTCCGAATTGGGCTTGCTTCAAGTTTCATCTTGGACTCTTTGTCATAATTCATCAGGTAAATTGCATTAACTATATTTTGTGATATTATGGTTGTCTGTCCTTTTAGTTAATTTTGAATGAATTATTCTTTTTAATTTTTTTTTGCTGATTGCGAGGAAAATTAAGGGGTGAAGGAGGCTGTTGTTAGATTAGTATTTGCAGACTACAAGAGAGGGGAAAGCTTGAAGTGAGTTATGGAGGGCTAGAATTATAGTTTCTAAGTGTATCAGTTTTTGCATTGATTAGATCAATGTTTCTCAGCATTCATAAATTCCACGACATAATTTAGCATGTACTAAGCATATTGTGTGTGTGGGTGATATACAGATTCAATGCATGCTTATTCTTTGTCAATTGTCAAACATAACTCTAGCGGTAATAGAGATGACAGCCTTGCCAAAGAACAAGAGATCCCAATATGCTCACTTAGAAACATGTTAAAGTATCCCCGATTATTTTTAGCGTGTGAAGTGTGTAATCGAAAATGTTGACATAGCTTGTATACCCAGTTTCAACCTCCCTCCTACAGTCAAACATTATTTAAGCACTGAGATTGCTTTGCAAGAGAAAATAAAATATGGCCATGAGTGTAGTTTTGTCTGAAAAAATTAGGTTTTTTTGGTTGCCTGAGAAGTAGAAAGTGGATTATTATTTGTTTTTTAAATTAAATTAAATGTAGGCCTTATATCCCTAATGAAATAAAAATTGTCTTATGCAATGCTAAAATGCTGATGATTATAGTGAAGAGGAACTTTTAGCAGATACTAAATAGTGAAACAATATCTTCTATGCACAGGCATATACATCACATGAGCACAGAAATTTTTGTATGCTGGAGTGCTGAAAATGGCGAAATAATCTCCTGACTTTCGATATATGATTTGCTTTGAAAGCATACAAGTGGTCTTACACTAAAGAATTTAGATTTTTAACTTGGCTAGGTTTTTAGCCAGATAATCATGTTCTAAATTTAAGCTTTAGCTCGAGTTAAGAGGCAATTTGTGTTTGCATACTGAAGGAGGCATATCAATTAATTTTCATTAGATGGGTATAAGAGATGATAAAAGAGGGGAGGGGTTCTCTATGGATGCATGTATATGTGGACACAGGACTGGATAGTGTCGTGTGGCTATTAGCAGTGACAATTGAACTAAATTTCTGTTCATCAGCATGCATATAAAAATGATGTATATGATATGTATCTACTACACAGTAGTGTGTGGTTTTGAATGGTAAGAGAACTGAATGAATTCATAATTGGTTCTTATGATCAGCCATATAATTGCTTTGTAGATCCAGAACTTGAATATAATATTTACAATTAGTAGTTACGTCATTTTTAAAATACTTTTATATGAGATTAGCAATTGCGAATGAAGTTGAAATTTTAGTTACCATATACACATCGGGAACATCAATAAATATAGTTGTCATGAGAAGAGTGATAACAACAAATTATCTGTGTAATGATATTTAATGGCGCTATAACAGCAGAAATAGAGGTACTCATAGCTTCCTAGATGCAAAACATTGTTTCTGTAGCAGTATGGACTGATCTTCTGATGGTCGCATAGGAAAGATGCAGGGACAACATGTAAGTGTAAGTGAATGAAAGTTATGCAATCAGTTGTTTTACATTAGCTTTATTGGCAACAGAAGAATTTCTTCAAATAGAATATCAAATTTGTTGCATCTGACAGCTGCCATTATAGATGGCCGCATTTCCAGGCGTAAAATGAAATTAATCCTCTGTTTGTGAAGCATATATACTATTAGTTGTCTACAAGAACCTTCTCGATGTCTCCTTGAGCATTCACTGTGAAGCTAGATGGTACCTATGGCATTTATTAGATGAGGACAGAGCATAAAAGTTATCCTCTAAAAAGTATATACATTTGAAATCATAATGAGAAATTAGAGATCAGTATATTACATGTATGTATCTTTATGCAGAACTAACAATTGACTGTTATATGAGATTAGGTGGGTCATATAAATATTTAATATGAAATACTGGGAGTGAATTTTTGTAGCAGAGATATTGGAAGCAAACGAAAAAAAGCAAAGACAAGAACATATATGGAAGTGAAAATGATTGGATTTGGAATTGAACATAAATATCGGCCTATTCACTTGTTTGTTCGGAATTAGAAAAGAAGCAAAGACATAATAATTAAGGTAAATTAGGAATTCTGTAATGAGAAACCAACATAAAGCCAAAGCATGCAGACAGATTTGAAGAATAAAAAAAAAAAGAATACAGAGGTTATTGGGGAATTCGTCAATTGTGAGAATATGGTCTATTATTTACATTCAATCTCATATAAAGTGAAGGCTGTCACCTATACCACATATAATTTCCTGCATCATATTGGTTGGCCTTAGTGGAAAAGGTAGTTTTAATGGGCAGCAGGTAAAATTCTTGAAGAAATCTGGTTTAATAATAGCTTCATTCCAGACAAATATGAGTTTTTTTTTTGTTTTGGGCTCTTTTGCCTTTTTTCCTAAGCTTGGGCCTGTTATTCTTAAACATGGGCTTCTATTAATTGTTTATGTTGTCTGTTCTTGTATTTGTTTACAGCGAAATAATATAGACGGGTGGAAACAAGTTGAAGGCTGCCATAAAAGGCCCAGCAAGACGGCAGCAATTGACTAATGTAAGTGGATGCCACAGCTGGGAATATTAACTTTGGGTGTTTGCGACCAATAATATCATATACACAGATAAGTGAGTAGCAATTTAAACTGCTTTTCTGCATCATGTGGCATGGTTTTTTTTAGCCAGATAATCTATTCTAAATATTAAAGCTTTTTTAGCTCGGAGTAGATGCAGCATTTGCTGTTTTGCATAACTGGAAGGGCATATCAATTGTTGTTCATTTAGATGGTTTAGGGAAGAGTAAAAAAGAAGGGGGGAGGGGATTGCTCTATGGGGATGCATGTATAGTATGGGACAGCGGGACTGGATGTCGTGTGGGCTATTAGCAGTGTCAATGAACTATTTTCTGTTACATAGGCAATGGATATAAATGATGTAACTGTGTGTTGCTAAACATACACAGTAGTGTGTGGTTTTGAAATGGTAAGGAACTATGAAATTACATAATTGGTTTGCTATGTATCAGCGCATATAATGTTATATTAAGTCCAGCAACTTGAATAATAATATTTACATTAGAGTTACGTCATTTAGAAGAAGCTTTTATATGAGTAACACATTTCGAATGAGTTGAAAGATTTTAGTTACGCATACACACAGGGAACACATAAATAATTGTCATTTTTGAAGAGAGTTGATAAACAAACCATTTAATCGCGCCCCTCTGCTGCATATATAATATATAATAGTTTACACCATAAATTTAGACAAAGCATAAATCTTTATACAGTAAAAATCTTTAAATTAACAGGCATGGAACACATAAATATAATGATGCAAGGAAAGAATGATACCCGTGCCCCAACTACTCTTTTTCCACTAAGGCAAACCAAAATGATTGCAAGGAAAATAATGGCTAAAGAGCATTGTATTATACCCAAGATATGCATCTGTTGTCCCCCAGTCACCAACATGGTTACGTCGTAGAACATTCAAGTATACGAGATTCGAGCATTCGAGCTAAAGTGTATCTAATTTATATTTGACGCTTAAATGACCAACATGCATTTGCATTTTTCATAATGGTGAAGAAAGAGTCAACCACCACCGCTTTAACTGAATAAAGTGGTGGCGCCATAGTCTTCAATAACCCATTCATAGCGATATTTTGTATATACTGCACAAGTTGTAGAGTGGCCGAGAAGTTTTTGTGATGGTCTAAGGAAAAGTTTAGTTGTTATATTAGTGGTGAGGTATGGCAAATTTTATAATACTACTAAAGAAAATTTATACAATGTTGAAAAATTTGTAGTTTATCAAATTGAATGTGTAGTTTTTAAAAAATTGAATGTGGATTAAGTGTTAATAAATTGTAGTTATGTGCCAACATGTCGCGTAAATTCACTGTGTGGTAAATTCACTGTTGAATGTGCCTACATTGGTTTGATGATGCTTAGTGCATAGCATAGGACACTACTTCTATCTAAAAGTTTCCGCCAAATACTTACGATTTCGGGTGTGGGGGGGGCAGGGGTTCGAGTGTGGGGGGTGGGGGGTTTTGTGGGGCGCGGGCAGCCCAAAAGTTTTGGGCGCCCGCGCCCAAAAATTTTTCAGTATGCACATATTTAGCGACGGAAATTTCCGTCGCTAAATAAGTTATTAGCGACGGAAATTTCCGTCGCTAATAATCCGTTGCTACATATGTTTAGCGACGGCTAATTCCGTCGCTAAAATGTAAATTTCCGTCGGTAAAATAACTTTACCGACGGAACAATGGCGACGGAATTTGTCGTCGCTATAAGTAGTTTTATAGCGACGGAAATGTCCGTCGCTATTGTTCCGTCGGTAAATTGTTGTTTTCCACTAGTGACTGAGCCGACACCAACCAAACCAAATGTCTCACTTGTTACGTCCAGGACGTCGTGGAAACCCTTCACGATAACGGACTCAATCCACAATAAGTCGAGACCCAAATGAGAATGCGAACACTCTCCAAATGTCGATGTCTACTCACCAATTCGGCTGCATCAAAACTGATTGTCTACGTATCCTCTTGCCCAAGGAATCAAGTCTTCACGTAGTTCACCCAAACGGTCTCCAAAGGCCCTCAATCAAATAGAAAAGTCTGCAACTCTTCACCAATATCATCTGCATCCAAAACCAAATGATCCCTAATTTGTGTCACCTCAGCTGGAATCCCAAACGATGCAGTATAATCTGGAGTATGTGGAGTAAACTCCACCCAACGTGGAGTAGCATCACCCTCCACCTGCTGCGATATCCAAACGACCTGACCAACACTCTCTACCTGCTGAGAGTCTAATGTGACATACCTGCTCAGAATAAAATCAGAAGCTCCCAACCAATAATCAAATAAGCCTCTGAATCCCAAACACGCAATCAGATCAAATCTCACATTCTTGATGTGACAAAATGCTGAGTAGCCAAACATCCGATGCAACCCAAAATCTGAAGCAGCTCCATCAGATCCAAAATCTCTACATGCAGCAGTCGGGAACCTATACATAAGATGACCCAAATATGTCGAAGCCCGAACTCCAAAACCAATGTTCGACATCAAACGTCGATCCTCCTCTAGAAAGAAACAACCAATCAAAAAAATATCATCTCATCTTGTCGCCCCAACGTTTCCTCTCCAATGAAGTGTCTCAAACTGCCATGAGCTCGGCACAAATATAGTAGGTCCCTCTTGTACCTTCCTCTAAAACCAGAATGAAGTACCTTCACCTTACTGCCAATACCTTCACCTTACTGCCAATATACAGTAGGATTTCTATATATATGAAACAATTGAAAGAGAGAATTGAGAAGAAAATCGTGGATATTTGGAGCACAAAAAAGAGGTATTTTCTGAGCTATTTGTTTAGTGTTTTGTTTGGAGAGATTAAGAGCTTATTGGTGAGATTAGTTTGTTCCTTCGAGTGATTTGTAATCTCATGGAGAGATTAAGAGCTTATTGGTGAGATTAGTTTGTTCCTTCGAGTGATTTGTAATCTCAGTTTGTACTTTTTCTCTATTAGTGAAATGGTGAGATTAGTTTGTTCCTTCGAGTGATTTGTAATCTCAGTTTGTACTTTTTCTCTATTAGTGAAAACATCATCCCCTTTCTTGCCCCGTGGACGTAGGCAATTTGCCGAACCACGTAAAACTATTGTGTTTGGATATGTGTGCCGTTGTTTGATTTGTTTGGCTTTTATCTCAACGTTTGTTTGATTTGGTTCTCGAAGCACGCCCGTTTGGTTGCCCCGCTTCCGCGTTGCGCACAACAATTATCATTGGTTATATGTGTGTGCGTGAGAGATATCGACTTGATCAATGAGTCACGAGTTTCTCAGGATTTATAACTTTTCTCCATTTAGCGAGTTGTATGGACAAGTAAAGAAGAATTAAAGGGCTTGCAGTATTTTGAAGAAATAAGAAAGTGAAAAGCATTTGAAAGTCCATCTCATACATGCTAAAAGGTGTAAATTAAATTTAAAAAAAAACAAGGTATTAGTTTCATACTTTAATTTCATCAGTACAAGCCACCTTATTTCTTCTTCCTGGGCTTTTATATACGACAAGTTATAAAAACTTGAAAAGGAAATGCTACTTAATTTAAAACCATATGCATGAAAAAGTCTGATTGCTAAAGTTATTAGTTTCCCTATCAAATGATTCCTCCATTTCGAATGATGGGTCAATAAACATAATTTTTTTTTTGGAGAGCTGAAAGTATTATTTCATGCTAGCCAATTCCTCCTACAATCATGTGCGCTACGTAGCAGAAATCTCTAATTAATTAGAGATAATTTGATTTCTCAATGTTAATTACATGACAAGCTCGTCTAATATCTTGTTATCTCAATCACAATTAAAACTCTAGCACCGAATTGGAAAAATAGAAATCCAAAGGACCTCTACCTTATACAGTTATACCCTACTAAGAATATTTAATTATTTACATAGTTATACCTATTCGCATCTACTCCTTTATACAAATGAGAGAACCCAAGATTCACTATTTATACTACAGTAAAATGCTACAGTAACCTGTAGCATTATTACTGTAGGTAGCAAGTACGAAACTAGACATTACGATTTTTTTTAAAAAATATTACTGTAGCGCACCGAAATACGGTGCGATACTGTAGCGATTTAAAAATTAAAAAATAAAACTTTTAAGTCATGATTACGGTAGCAAAAAAAATATCACACTAGTTTTATAACAATAATGGAGAGAGCCCGAAGTCGTTGTTGAATGTTCAATTGCAGTTAATCATGCTCGTCTATTGACCACACAATATCATCACCTATTTTAACTTTTTGACCATTATTTTTGCACATGCGCCTAATCTTCGGAACCCTCAATGAGGCTGCTAAGTGAAGATATTAATCCAATCCTTGAAAAGACCATCTTTTGACCCCCGACTTGACTAACTTTTGATTATCCAGTTCACCTTAGAAGTTTCTCGTCGAGTGCGTGGCTCAATTAAGAAACAGATCAGCTTCTCTAATTAATTAATGTTTAAAGCGCATGGCTTACTTAAGATAAAGATAGATCAGCCTCTAACGTTCTCTGGTACGTGGAGCCTACCTATGCGGTGGGTCCCGGATCAACCTCACTGTTCTGGGTCCCACGGAGCGGGTGATCCTCGTCAAGTTTGACCCGCATCGGAAGATTCTGGATACGCGGAAGTAGAAATCAGCTGTGGTATCCACAAGACCAAACAGCCTCAGGACTACACTTGGTAAGTGACGCGTCAATAAGACTATTTAATTATTCACTTAATTATTTGACTACCTTTTGTGTAAAGATATTTTTTTCTTCTAAAATGACATTATTACCACCCGAAGCAGATATAGGGCAAGTAATTAATATCCATATACAAAACGTGAGTTCAAAGTTTCGGGAAAATTTAAAAAAAAAAAATATCGTTATAAATAAGAAGAAGTAAGTAAAATTATTCATAGTGATGCTGTTTTGTGTTTGCCTCCCACAACGGATCCGATTTCTGCATCACGTGCGCCGAATGCCTCTTCTAACGTCGTTGGTGAACAACTTGTCAAGATTAATTTACCAGACAAAAAAAAAAGTCGACTTTTAATGATAAATGGACTTCAAATAAAACAAAAGCTTCGATTACGACGTTATGTGAATAATAACAGTATCTCTAACCCTAGTCAATAGTTTTAGTTGCAACAAAGATTAACCACGATGACTCGATGAGAGCTTTGAGACTTTCAAGAAGCTTGACGACCAAGAAACAAGAGAACTAAGGATGGAAAGACGAGGACGGCGGTTTCAACCGTCAAGTACCCACCGGCTGTCGCCGGTCATACCCCGGCTCGAAGTCGTTGGGTGTTAACGTGCACGTGCATTATTTGCAAGTGAATCAAATCCATAAGTGATATGTTCGAATATGGTTTGAGAAAACAATTTCTTTATTGTGTGATAAAAAACTATCCAAGGGCTGCTTCGCAAATGAATGTACGTGCTTTTAAGTTTTGAATTTTTTTTATTAAATAGTAAAACTATGCGTTAATAAATAAAATCGTATAATAAGATTACTTAAAAAGAAATGTATGAATTAATTATTAATGAGTAGTTATTATAATTGAACGTTTTTCTTATAATGATCGCCGATTATTAATCTTTTTTTTAAAATAAGTCTCCAGATCTAAAATTGTTCTTAGATAAAACTGCTAATTCTATAAGTTCTCTTAAATATGTCACTCCAACTTGAAAATTATTAACTTAACTTTATATTAACTAAGCTGCATTAATATTGCTAGTTTTTTTTACTAATATTCCCTAGATAGTTACACTTGATACGCATAACATATTGTAATAGTTATTTCTCATTATAATTATTTAATAGGGTAAATTACACTAAACCCATTTGAATTTCCAGACAATATGAACTTTTAAAATTACACTAAACCCCTAATGACTCTTCTATTTCAAATAAGACCTCCAATAACTTTTTAAATTTTGCAGATAAACCCCTATAAATTAATTAGAACCATAAAATAGCATAAAAAGGCATTTTGAAAGTTATTGGGGGTTTGGTGTAATTTATGTAAAAGTTATTAGGGCTTTCTGCAAAAATTAACAAGGGTTTAGCGTGAATTCAAAAGTTCATAGGGTCTACTTACTGCAAAATACTAAAAGTTCATGGGGGTTTACTATAATTTATCTTATTTAATATTATAATTCTTAGTTCAAGTAATACTATTAAAATAATTATATTTTCTATATAATATAAAATATTTATCTAATTTAATTTTTTAATTATGCTCTTAAATAATTTAGTACTATAAATATAGATTTTTATTATACTGTCATTAACAATTATAGCATTATTATTAATATTAAATAATTTTTTTATGAAAACATTAGTTATCAATCATTACCCAAGTTTAGATTGTTCAATACCATGTAATAATCTTTGAGAAAATACTATAAAATAATATTAAATTATTTGTTTAATAATATAATACTAAATAAATAGTGCAATTTGTAATTTATGTTATATTATTAAAATAATTACATTATTTGTGAGATTCAAAATTTATTTTATTGTTTATTGAATTATAGTACAATTCTTAATAGTATTAGTAATATATTTTCTATTTATACTATTATTTTAATTACTTAATTATAATTTATAAATAAGTATTATAATAATTTAATTGGTTACTACTAATAATTGTGTATATTTATTTTATAAATTTTTTATTTTATTACTTTTAAATAATTAATATTTATAAAATTATTGATAATTATAATTAATTAGAAAGGTGAGGGGTGCATAATTAATAAGTAGTTGTATTTATTTAATAAAAGATTAATTACAGATAATGACATAGATATAATTTATCAAAATTTGGGAGGGCAAAAAAGGAAATTAAAGTTTTAACATCCCAATCCTCTTAGTGAGGGTTCTTGTATATTGAATTGTGTATTAAGAGAACATTTAACAAACAAATCAATTTTTTTTTGCCCTCATGCTTATTAAATTGGCACATTCTTTTCCTTTTTTTCTGTTCTAGACAATAAATTATTACGTCCTTATTTGCCCTCATGCTTATTAAATTGGCACATTCTTTTCCTTTTTTTCTGTTCGAGACAATAAATTATTACGTCCTTATTTGCCCTCATGCTTATTAAATTGGCACATTATTTTCCTTTTTTTCTGTTCAAGACAATAAATTATTACGTCCTTATGAAAATTCAATGCTGAAAAACTATAAACTACCAATATCATCAAGTTCGCAGACTTTTTTCTTCGTCCAAGCCTATTAAAAAGCAATAATCTCCTTTTGACTCAACTAATCACCATAAAAAGAAAATTCAGTCTGACACACAAAAAAAACCAATATAATTGCAATTTTATACAAGGGTTTTGTTAACAAGTGCCCCTAGGGCTTGTTAAGAGTCATTAATTAGGCTTTCAATTGCTTTAGTCGTCTTAATATTTGAAAAAGCAATGAATAAAATGTATGAGCTATTTAATATTTTGCAAATATCATTACCTTTGATAGTCTTAATACTTAAGAACTTTTTTTTGGAGAAACGTTATATTTTCTTAGCAATATTTATATTTTCTTGAGAATTGTATATTATTTAAAAAAGTGAAAAATAATAGTTTTTAACAAAACATTTTTCAAAGAAATAATATTAATTTTCCAAGATGCTTTTGTAAAATATAATTATATTCCAAATATTTTTCTAAAAATGTTATTTTCTTCTGGATCATATTATTTTTTAGAAGGTATAAAAATACCAAAAAAGTTCCATAAGATTGAAAAAGTCTAAAAAATATTATCTTTTGTAAAAATATAAATTTTAAGAAAAGGTTATTCTTCATATATAATTTTTTGGTAAATTTTTTTCATTAAATATACCTTTTTTTTAAATGTAAATATTGTCAAGAAAATATATCTTCCCTAAAAAATTACTTTTAAATATCAAGGCTAGTGATATAATGAATGATATGCGTAAAGCATTAAATTAATATCCCATATATTTTTTCCATGAGTTTTTTCAATTATGAAAATTACTATATTAATTAAGAGCCTAATTGATAACTCTTAACGAGTGCTCTAGGAGCACTTTTTTTTTAGCTGAAAAAGCAGGGTTAAAGGCCCTGCTCATAAAAACTATTATTAATAGGAAACAGAGAAGAGACGAAGAAAACAGGCATTCCCTGTCCATACCCAAGAGAGTGGGAATCGATCCCATATCCGGTGAAATTCAATCTATGCAACTTCACGCCGTTCGATGGGAAGGGTTCCCCCACTCAGCATTTGATTTATTTCAAATCGCACCTGGGTATTATTTCCGGCAATGAGCCTCTGATGGTGCGGTCATTCGTCGGCACTCTTCACGGTTTCTTGAGAATTGTATATTATTTAAAAAAGTGAAAAATAATAGTTTTTAACAAAACATTTTTCAAAGAAATAATATTAATTTTCCAAGATGCTTTTGTAAAATATAATTATATTCCAAATATTTTTCTAAAAATGTTATTTTCTTCTGGATCATATTATTTTTTAGAAGGTATAAAAATACCAAAAAAGTTCCATAAGATTGAAAAAGTCTAAAAAATATTATCTTTTGTAAAAATATAAATTTTAAGAAAAGGTTATTCTTCATATATAATTTTTTGGTAAATTTTTTTCATTAAATATACCTTTTTTTTAAATGTAAATATTGTCAAGAAAATATATCTTCCCTAAAAAATTACTTTTAAATATCAAGGCTAGTGATATAATGAATGATATGCGTAAAGCATTAAATTAATATCCCATATATTTTTTCCATGAGTTTTTTCAATTATGAAAATTACTATATTAATTAAGAGCCTAATTGATAACTCTTAACGAGTGCTCTAGGAGCACTTTTTTTTTAGCTGAAAAAGCAGGGTTAAAGGCCCTGCTCATAAAAACTATTATTAATAGGAAACAGAGATACAAAACAGATACAACGGAGTGTCACTAACTAGATGTAGAGCCGGTGAGAATGCAGTAGGTAAGGAGCGGACATATGTCGTCACCTACCAAACTGTACCCCCATCGATTCTACTTAGGTAGTTGGTGCATAATACATAATTACAAAAGAGGATAAA
Organism: Asparagus officinalis; assembly: GCF_001876935.1. Classification (NCBI taxonomy): domain Eukaryota; kingdom Viridiplantae; phylum Streptophyta; class Magnoliopsida; order Asparagales; family Asparagaceae; genus Asparagus; species Asparagus officinalis. Next base: position 1,642,345 of record NC_033795.1, on the reverse strand, counting down.
CAACAACCTACTAGAACATCAAGCATAACCAGTTTTCCAAAGTAATGGAAACCGAAACAGATTTCAAAATATTAGCAACCTGTTTGATATGAGAAGTAGCTACAGATATCCAAAATTATGGGGAGGTGTCCTTAACCAGCAGCAGCTATGGAGATTCCTGATTTGGGTAGCTGGGTGAGAGGTTGTCCCCATCTGCCTTGACAATCTTGTTAGCAAGCTCCTGGAGTCCGATGTTTGATGCAGCCCTACGCAGTCTCCTTGCGAGCCTCTCATCTGCAGTACCTGTCCAAAATATGGTATATCTCCCAATATTAGAAGCAATATAGTATATCTCAAAATATAAGCAACCTGTCTAGGAGCACTTTGTTTACAAAATCCTTTTGACACAATTATATAATGATTTTTTTAGTTGGCTGGATTTTCTTCCGGCATCAATATCAATCCCACTGGGGATTCTAACTCTAAATCTCTATGTTTAATGTTTGGGTTTACTCCTAATCCAAATGCTGAATGCAGAGCATAGAGATTAATCAATTTGATGCCCAGAGCAAGCAAAATTAATTACACAAGTCAGAGATTAAGTTGGCATAGTTAATGAGATTCAGATTAGTAAATGAGCTTAGCAGTGCCAACCTGCCATTGATGCGCATTAACTATAGGCCAAGGAATCCATTAACTATGCCACACAATTTTTAAATTGTTACAACGTCTGTACATTTTTATTTAGGTGCTTCTATAAAATTTAAATATAAAGGTGTCCCCGCCTCACAAAAAATGAGACCGCTTAGTGAACAATAATGAAGCACTATCACCAAAATTTAACAGTTTTTTGTTAGTTTTCATTATGAAAGTGAAAATTATCATGTATTCATATGAAAATGAGGATGAAAAGTTATTATGTGTTGATATATTTATGCTTATTTTATAAATAACTTTTGTGTTGGTAGAATTTACATTATATAAGTTATTAATAAAATGTAAAATTGTGTATGTGCCCACATAAGAAAAGATTATAAATCCGTCATAAGAAAAGATTATAAATCCGTCCTTGCTGTAGGCTGTTGTCTTTTTTTTTTCTAAGGAAAGGGCAGAGCCTAAATTTTATTGATATAAATTGTAGGCTGTTGTCAATGTGAATTTAGTCAGGAAAATATTGTTTTTTAAAGAAACATTTTTAGGGTTTAAATATCGACTTGAGATGAAAGTTGTATGTTACATTAAATTTTCTATAACAAAGGTTAATTGTCTTAACTTTTTTTGTTTGTTTGTTTTTCGCAGTTGTACCTAATGCATATGTTACTTATATGCCTTTGCAATTGTTGCTATTAATGTTCAAAGTAGTTGTTTGGTTCAATTTTGAAAGCCTTTGGTTTGTAGTCGTAGGTGAGATTCAAATTCTCCCCAATTAGGTGGTAATTTGAAAGCATCCGATTCTTCAATTCCTCACAATCAATCTCAATTGTAAGGAATATGATATCGTGATGTACGATTGGATAATCAAACTAATGGTTTTCCTGAAACCACTATAATTATATTTATGTAAAAATCAAATAATCAAAAGAAAACTAATTAAAAAATAGATAATACAACAAAGTACTCCAATTAAATTCTCTAATATTTCATATTTAATTAAATCTAGTGCCGAGAAAAAAATAAGTAAAAAAACAATATATTGCAAGTAATCAATGATAACATAATGGGTTCATCATTTTGCTCAAGCGTATAGAACATCTGCTGAACGGATGATAATATAATTATTTTGGATTTTAAACTAGTTTTTAGAAATACTTAATATTATTATAAATAAAATAATATTCACCAATGTACCTAAATGCTACTTAGAAACCCACTAGTTTGATTGAGGAAACCCTACAAGTCATTATCTTAATCTTTGAAATTGTAATTGATGGTGCGAATTAAAAGAATTAGATACTTTCAAATTACCACCTAATCGGAATTAAAAGATTGTGAACCCTTATATAGGCGCCGTTTATAAGTTGCAAGATGAATCAACTTGCAAATTTTACAGTAGCGAATTGCTTCCATGCACATTTGTTTAAGCCTCACATGTATCTAGAGGATTTTTTTAATTTCCCCAAATTTCATTATTAATTAATAATTGAAGTAAAACTAGCATTTTTTACTCCTTTCTTTTCTTTTTTTTTTGCAACAGAGCGATAAATCAAGCGGAGATCATCTTAGTATCATATTAGTGTAATTGCTTTAAAAAAATATTGATGATCACTCGCAGTATTATATATCCACTTACATCACTAAGAAATTACTGCGCAGCTCACAAGGCGATATATATATGAAAAAGGCACCTTTGCATCAGACCAGGGGGCGATCGATCATCCGAGGTTTAGGTGTTGAATCAGTAAAATACTCATAAAACAAAATCCACACTAATTGAAAAAACATAGCATTAACATTAAGGCTTAATACTCACTGATCACCACCACTATTTAATTAATTAAGATTTCATTGCTAGCATCACAGAAACTATATATATATATATATATATGAAAGTGACTGGCACTCCTACGCATCAAGACTATAAGCCCATAGTTGCAATTATCATCATCATTATTATTATGTT
>NC_033795.1:1619145-1639736 GCF_001876935.1 Asparagus officinalis | reverse complement strand
TTCAGACGAGATCAAATTAAATTAATAACGTGATGATAACTCTGAAATTTTTTTTTAAAAAAGTGGTCAGTCTTGATTGATCGAGGCCCAACGCGCGCTGATTATTATTTCGGAGTCAAAAGGTTAGAATATATAGAAAATAGAGAAGGGTGATGGTGACCGGCCAGATGCAATGCATCTAATAAACCTCACGTGACAACATTCTCCGAGTCAAGCCACGGACAAGAACTTAATTGGGTGTATTTATACAGTATTTTTCGTGGCGACCACATCAACATGGGGTTCTCGCGTTGAAGCACGCTCATATAAGTGCATGTGAATTTGGATATTCTTTTCTATATATCGAAAGTACAATATGAATTACTATTTTTAATCATAATTGTTAATTATTTAGTGAGCGGTTACGAGTCATTCTAAATCTAATATACATCGTGCTTCCGTAAATTTACACTCATTCTTAATTAGCATTCGAAGAAAAATTATGATTAACAACTAGATAATTACTGTAAGAATATAATACTGGTCCCTCCCATACTCTTCTAATAGCGAACGAATATGAACTCAATGGCATGTGCATGTGTATTTCAAACCCGTCTCCCTCTATGTATGTGCATGCGCATGGACGATTGATATGTGTATATATATCCATATTGGTGCTTGCTTGCATGTCACGCGAATCAACATGTCTTTTGAAAATATGGATATATATATATAATACCAAGTTCATTTTCAAATCTGAACAGATAACGTGTTAAAAAAAATGCTAGGTGCCATGGATTATGTCACAGATTGTAACATCTTAATTTCTATTTTTGTCGAGTTTCATTTTCAGTGTAAACAGCAAAAATCTCTTTCCGCTTCGGCACATCCCTAGAATGTCCGACCAGCACGAGGCAGCCGGGATGGCCCTATTTGTGACGTCATTATCACGCCAATTGGGCCAAATCATCGGTCATGATGACGTAAAAAAAACCACCAAGTTACCACAACCCCGTAAAATTGCCTCCCTCCCAAAGTGGGCCCCAATGGGCTGTCGGATCCAGCCCCCGAGTAACTGATCAGTTTCGAGCGGGCCGGGTCCACGTGCTTCGCGTAACGTGACCTTACTCCCTTCTCAATTTGTCACATACTCGCAGCTACTCTTGACCGGCTATTGTTATTCGCTAGAATACGATATTTATCGTATTCATGTAATTATATTTACTTGATTGAGTTATGAGAAAATAAATTTATATACTTTTTAAATATATAAAAGAAATAGATAAAAAAAATATTGTTATATTCTGCACGAGTCTATAAAAACAACTGAGAATGTAGCTCAATGAAAGAGGATAAGCTTTTATTATAAAATTTCACAACAAATAGACAACCAAGGCATTCAATATACCTAAATATTTAAAATTAGCTATCACTATAAGTCCGAAGATAGCCTTTACCTCAGTTCACCATCTTACGTATTTCTATTTTTTGAACCCATTAAAAACCTAAAATGACATCTATATAATGAAATGATATCTATATATATTTGTATCTGGCCCAAGGGATATTCATATTGAAACATGTTTAACAATAAAGTTAAGAAACATTAGGAGTCAAAAAATTTTGAAATTAGCTTTTGTGAGCATAACATGCTAAAAATAGGAGGAAAAAAAATGTACGTTTCGAACATAAAAATAGGTAAATCTTAGGAACTTCAGGATATATATAGTAAATAGTAGATATAACAAGTGACGATATAAAAGTGTAAGGTAGGAAAAAAAGCTAATAAGGTATTTGCGAGTTAGGAAAAAACTAACATATTTGCGATTTATTGGTTCTAATATGATAGTTGATAGATTCTATGACGCTCAAGATGTTGGTTCGATTTCGAATTGAGTTATTAGGGCATCTCCAACCCAGCATTAAAATGGTGCAAACAGTGCATTTTTTTACACTGTTCATTCTCCAATCATGCCCCATTTCTTGCTCCATTTTGGTGCATTTGAACAGTGTTGCACCAAATATGGCGTCGCACTGTTCATCCGCGGTATTACTGCTCATTTTTTTTAAAAATTTTTAACTATTTATTTTTACCTCTTAATTAATATAAAAATAGATAAAAGGGAATAAACTAAGAATATACTGAGAATATTTTTTTTTGTTGTAAAAAATGGTGCAATGGGTTGGAGATGTATTACTGTTTGATGTGACTTTTGCACCATTTTGATGCAAAATTTACACCATTTTGGTGTAATGGGTTGGAGATGATATTAGAGGAGGAAAAAAACGCGCCAATTAACCAAACTCTTACCGGCGACTAGCAAACCCACCGGAGATAGCCTGTCAATGGACTAGTCAACTGAGGCCGTTCCGGGAAACTTCCGCAAAATAGAGAAAAAGACGCCCCACATTTTCTCCAAAAAATCTATTTTTTTTGTCGACCAATTATTTATCGCCTCCAATTTCCCTATTAATAGAGTTCAGACTCTTATCATCTCCTAGAGCTCAGAGCCTCCTCTCTCTCTCTCTCTCTCTCTCTCTCACTCTCAAGGTACGAATTCCTAACCCTTTCCCCAATTAGCTCATTTTCTAGGGTTTTGTTGTTCAATTTGCTTATTATAGGGTAAAATTCATACCTTTTTGCTCTAAAAATAGCTTCTTTACTCCAAAATCAATGGTTATGGGTACTGGGATGAACGAAATCCATAAAAATCAATTCTTTCTTCACCAAGATCAGTTCTTGGACATCCCCTTTCAAACCCTAATTGAGAATTCGAGCCCCGAAAGAGATTCTCACGATGATTCCGAGATTTTCTCGGATATTGCCCTAAATTATATACACCAGATGCTTATGGATGAAGATGATAAAATCGATAATTTCCATGAGTATTCCGCTCTTGAAGCCGCCGAAAAACCCTTTTATGAGATTTTAGCGCAACAATACCCTCCAAATTCTAACCCTAGATCGCATAGTCCTGATAGCACAAGCCCTCATTATGCAAATTCTAGTAGCTTTACTGGTGAGGGTAGCAGCAGCAGCAGTAACGGAGTGATTGAGAGCAATGTCCCCCATGAATACTCAGAATCCCAACTGCCCTTTGAATTCGGCAGCCAACCCTTGTTCAATTCTATAAATAGCTATAGGAATACCTTTCAAGGGTCATGGGATGGTCTCAATGGGGTTCCCAATCCCTTTCTCGAGAATTTGCCTGCTTGGAGTTTTAACAAGGGAGTTGAGGAGGCTCGTAAGTTTCTTCCTAGTGACGATAAGTTGGTTATAAATTTGGAGAGTAATAAGTTCTCGGTGCCATTTGAGCCTAAAGAAGAGAGGAAGTTTGTTGAGGTGAAGCCGGAGAAGGAGGAGAGGGAGTTTCTCTATTCGAGCTTTGGATCGAGGGGTAGAAAGAATCCTCATAGTGATGATGATACTAGTTTGGAGGAGGGGAGGAGTGTTAAGCAGTCCGCAGTTTCAAATGATGATGCTCTGAGATCCGACGAGTTCGATGAGGTGCTCCTTTGCCATGGTGATACGTTTCCTAAAGCCATTAATGACATTAGAGAAGCATTGCAGCATGTTGTTGCTAGCAAGAGCTCTCAAAATGGCCATGGCAAAGGACGAGGGAAGAAGCAAACAAAGAAAGAGGTGGTTGATCTTAGGACCTTATTAGTCCATTGTGCACAAATGGTAGCTGCTGATGATCAAAGAAGCACAAATGAGTTATTGAAACAGATTAGACAACACTCATCACCAACTGGCGACGGGTCTCAGAGGCTTGCTCATTACTTCGCCAATGCCCTCGAGGCTCGCCTAGCTGGCACTGGGAGAGAGATATACAATTCTTACAGGGTGAAGCGAAGAACTGCTACTGATTATTTGAAGGCATATCAGCTATACTTAGCTGCTTGCCCTTTCAAGAAACTCTCCCATTTCTTCTCAAATCAAACCATTATGAATGTATCAGAGAAGGCAAAGAGCATTCATGTAGTGGATTTTGGCATCAGTTTTGGGTTTCAATGGCCTTCGTTGATTCAAAGACTCTCAGCTAGGCCAAATGGTGTGCCTAAGCTTAGAATCACAGGAATTGACCTCCCTCAACCAGGATTTCGACCTGCAGAGAGGATTGAAGAGACTGGGCGAAGGCTTGCTGATTATGCTAGGAGCTTCAATGTTCCATTCGAGTATAAACCCATTGCTTCAAAATGGGAAGATGTTCGTGTCGAGGATCTTGAAATTGACAAGGATGAAGTGCTTGTTGTTAACTGCTTGTTCCAGTTCAGGTATCTTGCAGACGAGACAGTGGTTGTTGATTCACCGAGAAATATGGTGCTGAATACTATAAGAAAGATGAACCCTGATGTTTTCATTCATGGTATTGTTAATGGCTCGTATAGTGCTCCTTTCTTTGTGACAAGATTTCGCGAAGCTTTGTATCATTTCTCAGCTTTGTATGATATGCTTGAGACTATAGTCCCTCGTGAAGATGAACAAAGGCTTCTGATCGAGAGGGAGATCTTCGGACGAGAAGCTCTTAATGTGATTGCTTGTGAAGGATTAGAGAGGATGGAGAGGCCTGAGACTTATAAGCAGTGGCAGGTACGGAACCTGAGGGCTGGATTTGTGCAACATCATGTGAATCGAGATATAGTGAAGAAATCAAGGGACAAAGTGAGAAAATACTATCACAAAGATTTCAACATAGATGAAGACAGCCGGTGGTTGCTTCAGGGGTGGAAGGGGCGAATCGTCTATGCTCTCTCTTCATGGAAACCTAGTCATGTTTAGTAGTAGTTTTTTGTTGAAGATTTGAGCATGTTGGTTCTTCTTGAATAAGCCTTTCTTCTCATGGATGATGAGGTAGTTTGTTTTTTCTCAGTGTAACTTTAAGTTTTGTTCTTGTGTGTTGTTGATACTTATGATGGTTTGGCATCTGATGCGCAGGTTGTTCTTGGCCTGACTTTTTCGAAGGATGACGGTCTACGAGTTCACTGTACATGATTCTTTCTAGGGGTCGAAGTCTTCCGAGCTGTGAGACTATAGGAGTGACTGGGACAAAATAGGAATTAGAAATGTTGTCGAAATTTAAGGAAATACGGAGGAGGTTCATGTTATTACACTGCTTAGGTATGTAATATTCTTTGCACGTTTGTTTTGTACGGGTCGACGTAATTGGTTGTCTTTGAGGTTCATGTTTTTGGTTGTGTTTTAGCCTTCATTGTATCCTCTTCATGTATGCATATCGTTAAGCGGCAGCCTTTTATGAAGTAACATCGATCTTTGTTGTTGATTTGAGCTGGAGTAAGTCTGAAGAAAGCACTGTGGGCTTTAGCCGTGATAACAAATGTTGCTTGCTGTTTTGACACCGAGTTGAACTTACTGCCCGTGTAGTTTCATTATTGCAGGCAGATCTCTCGGGTTAACTTTTCTGGCTCATCTGCCCTCAGGTAGGCTTATTAGTCTCATCCACGTATGATACTCGCGAAGATATCTGGGAGTAAAAGAGCAAAAAAATTTAACCCAGGGGGTCAGTTGAAACAATGAAACTTAAAGAGTACGGCAGTAGGTCAAAACAACATAAAGGGAAGGGAGGGGGGGGGGGGGGGGGGGTGTTTGTGCGCAAACTATTTATCCAATTATTATGAATAGAAATCGTGCTAAAGAATAAACAATACGTGTGGGGGTACATACAAAGCATCACGACTACAAGAAGGCAATTTATTGGTTCAAGTATCGGATTAAGATGGACAATAGTTTAACAAAACAAAGTATGTTTTGGTTTCACGCTCTGGAGTTTTTCGTTCTGAGGATCACAAAAAGGGGCCGGGCTCTCCGTTTTGTTGCTAGCTCTCCATGAAAGAGAGCAAGCACATCATGACAGACTCCTCAAGCCGTGCGGGGCTTAACGTGCCGTTTTCTTGTTGCTCGCGCCTTCGATGATGCAAACGACCCCACCCCCCACCCCCAACCCACCCACCCCAAAAAAATAAAAAATAAAAATAAATTTAAAAGAAAAGTTTCTTGCCCTTATCATCTCTGCAATCACTTCGTTGGTTGTTTACGACCTGATACAGGGCTGGGTCACTAGTTCTGCTTGGATAATATTGAGATAAAAGACGAGACAAAAATGAGCCTTTAGAGATATTAGCATCATAAAATTGGTAATTGATACCTGCTGCATGTTAATTAGATGAAGTGCAAACATTGATATCCGTAACTCCGGTGCATTAACTGTTACCGTGAATACGAGCAGCGAGCGAGAGCTAAATTAATCCTCTGACGATTAAATGTGTTATATATAAACAAGGTGTTAGTTAGCTCATACTTCAGTATCATCTCCATTCATGCCACCTAATTAATTTCTTGTGTTCTCTATGTATGCCCTTTTCTAAAGGAAAACGATTAGGGATTCGGATCCTCTCCAATCAAGTGGTAATTGGAGAGGGTCCAATATTACTCAAATCGTAGTCATTTACTCCAATTTCAAGGGGTAGGATGTGGCCATGCAGTGTTAGTGGTCTTCAAGCAATAATGATTTTCTGGATATAGTCAAATCCTATGTGGAGGTCCGTATATGAGGGATACACATAAATTTAAAAAAAAAACATACGCTTGGTGAATTTGAATAACAGATGCAGGTAGGGTAAAAAGCTGAAGGATTACATAATGATATATTGCTAGACATTAGAGAATTCGCGTGAACACAAAAATATTGTAATAACAGGAAGTAGAAGGTTCTACAGCAACAATCATCTTAAAAAAAATAATCTAGCTGAATTTCAATTATATATTGTTATGGTAATTTACCATCTAAAGATGAAGATACTGAAAGATTGTCTGCATAGGTTTAAAAAAACCATGGTCTAAACTAGCTTAGAGGCCCAAAAGCGCACCCAAGAGCAAGTCTATCGGCCAGCCGAGCAGACAAGTCATTTTTGACCAAGGGTCATCATTACCGACTCAAAGTGCGGAATCAGTCGGTCCCTAGTAATTAAGACGACTCCTCGAGCAGACGTCTCGACCATACACTCGACCCGAAGCTCACTCAGCTGTCGGGTCGGGAAATCATAAAAAACTCACGAACTGACCCGCCTCTACTAAGGGGATGAGATCCAGCTAAGCTCGCTCCAGATATCAATCGGCACTACAACATTGATCAGTCCCATCAAGATCTTCGCTCTGACAAATCACGTGCATAAGCCGCTTATTCTACTCACAAGTCATTTCCCAGGGATCGTCATGATGCTCCCCTAGGCTCGAATGACTTCCCTTCCAATCACCAGCCGTCATCTGGAGGGGGAAGGACGACCAAGCAGCTGGCCTATCCTCTACCCTGCATCATCTGTCAAATCCAGGATACTGAGAAGATATTTCTCTCATGTACTCGAATGACTTCTCTTCCAATCATCAGCCGACATCTGAAAGGAGAAGGATGACTCAGCAGCCTGCCTGCTCACCCCTCAATCGCCTCCTGTGCATAGTCAAAGCCAAAGGGTCAAACTCTCAGAGGCGATGAGCTATAAAAGAAGGGAAAGAAGGGAAAAGAGGGAGGATTTTTTCTGCTACTTCTTCACAAAAGTTCTGAATTTACCTTTGCAAAAAAGAACTAATAACTCTCAAAGAGTACCCTCTAAGGACCTCAATGGCACATGGACTCTCCCTCAAACCCCACTCAAGCTCACCAGCTGACTTGACCGTCGGAGGTATCACGGGGGAAATGAGCCCCGCCCTCCTACGGGTTTCTTCTTGTTTGTGCAGAAGGATCTGGAATTCCAGTCTAAGGATCGGACATAAAGTCGGAGGAGGAGTCGGTCTCATCTCTCATCTTCTCCCTATTCGCCGCCAGCGCGAAGACCAGAACCGCACCCCCCTCGACTGTGTGATATCAAACATCAACATATATGATATAAAAAAGTCAGACTTAAATATTGGAAAATGTTTCTGTCTGCTACGCTCCATCACTTGTTTTTTTTCTTCTTTACTTTATCCTCGTCTTTGTGTAAAAACGACAGAATTCCAACATAGCATGCATTGGAAGTTTGGAACATTGATGTCCTTCTGTAATAGGATGCGATAAATTTGTAGTATATATGACGAACAAATAATCACCATCATCGAATACAAATTAATATTCCATGCTAGTTGTTTATGTTCCATAGACTGTTCGATCGACCTATATCCTGCTCTACATATGCAATGCGCACGTGACAGTTTTCTAGTAGTCCATAATTGCAAATAAACAATCGAGATACAAAACAAACAAAAAATGGATGAAGAGATCAACCACACCGGTGATCCAGACAGTTGAAAGGTTTCAATTTGAGAGGGCGCTCAATATTAGAGTTGCTCCTTGGACTCGATGCTCTAACCAAGCGGCTCCTCGTTCAGGAAAAAAAAAGAAAAAAAAACATGTCACTTATGGCCATAAGTTGAGAAAGTCACCGAAAGCTGTCAACACGTACTATTCCCTTTCTTTGCAACTCAACACTTCACATTAGCAAACCTCATATCAACTCAATGACGATAACCCTTGTGTAAAACGATCCGGCGTGCTTCTGTTAATGGGCTAAGGGCCCACATGAACATTTCACTTATGGCCTACAACATTCAGTTTATATGCATGGGCTTGAATAGGCTGAGTTCTATTTTATTTCATGCTCATTCCTTCTTTAATCGCCAAGTGCCATTAATTTACGGTTTCCGCTCCTTATTTCCTACTTCCGATGAGAATGAACTTAGTTTTCAGTGGGTAAAAGCAAAAACATGTAACCAGCAGAAATGCATTATGACAAATTAATGTACTTTGATTTAAAACAACAACTCTTATCTTATATATTTATTTATTTGGCTACCTTTGTAGATTTTTCCGAGGTATGTAATGATTATGCGCTACACGGTTGACGTGGCATCGGGTTAGGCAGTAGATGGGCTGATAGGCCAGATCAAGCGACCCAGTGCCAGTCCAAACAGGCCCAATGAAGGGTTCTTTTGTGGTAGTATGCACGTTAATTTATTTTTAACACATACAAATTCAAGGACGATGATTCATCTGAAAGATATCTAATCGGTAATCTCATCCGTATATCATGGCCTAGGCATCCCAAATTCACCATTGCACCTTTGTGCACTAAAAACTATCTATTCTTGAATCGATAAAAGACAAAAAGATTTAGAAATTACTATGTGGATATAAACAAGTTCTTCGTTTTCGGATGTATCGACTATCCAGCGGACGAGGACTTTAAGATAGTTTATCTCCCAAGGGACAAGGAAACTTATCGATGATTGCGATGCGACGAGGGAATCGCAATTATTCGTCATTAAGTGTTGGAAAAAAGAGACAGGAAAAGGTGTAAAAATAAAGAGTGGACATAGACGTATATATTGACAGGAGTAGAGTCACAGAGATGCGTTGCTTTTGCTAGCATCAGTTTGAGATGTCTATGGATAGAATCATAGAATCTTCAGTCTGATTTATTTTTTCTCACTCAAGGTCGGAGGTTTTGACAGTAACTACTATAGGCAATAATATCTCTTAATTCAGTAAACGTGCTTGCAAATATTTTTAATGCCTGAGAGTACACTACGTGGCAAAGAATGAAATGACAAAAAAAAGAGAGAAGAACAAAATGAGGAATATATTTCTAACCAACAGTTATTTATACAACAAAGTGCACACAATGGGGGATCAATTTCTACCACTTGACCCAGATCCTATTCCTCCTCTAACGATTGATTACATTTTCACACTCAAGCAGTCACTGAGGTCTCGATTGTGACATTGCCAGAGTACAGAATGTCTTCAGATTTCTCAGTCTCTTCCCAGAGCTGAGGCAAGGCTTCTTTAATGTTGTGAATGCTCTCCAATGCATAGTCTGCTCCTTTTACTCTGTGAGATTTGCCCACCTAAATACAAATAATAATAAATAAAAAACAAATTGTCATTTTTTTTAATACAGAAGTTGCAATAATTGATATGAACCAGATTATCGGCTAACAATCAAATCACAATCATTGAACCTTATCAGTTCCAGATCAGATTTGCAAGTACTTGCCAAATTTAATCACGTAAATTAAATTTTAGATTGTCAGCTAATTCGACTGAGACTAGAACAAATTATCTTTTGCCCTCTATTGGTAAAAAGTAACACCAATTACTGTCTGAGATTTAGAGGGCATAAGTGCAGATACTTACTAGCACAGTGTTCAGACCAACACGTTTCCCTGCTTGAATATTACGAACACTGTCATCAAAGAACATCTGCAGCCAATTAATCACAATGACGTCAACAACAAAGTATACATCACTCCATTTACAGCCGATTTGAAGCAAAATGCTAAGCCTTTACCGTTCTCTGAGGATCGATACTAGCAAGCTTGAGCGCGCATTCAATGGCGTGTTCAGACGGTTTGCAGATAATTGGGGTCTTCGGCAACTCCACAGCGGGATCGGGGTGACTCAAGCGCCCAACAATGTCGAAGATTTTAGGCTCTGGCTCACCTTGGATGGGCAGGTTAAGAGTTTCAAAGCAAACGATTCCTTCGAAGCAGTCTTCGAGTCCTAGCCTGCTCAGGGCTTTTGCGGCATGCATCTTATCGGCATTGGTGAATATCTGCAGCAGGTACCATTGCAGTCATGCACCATCTTTAAATTTGATATCAGGACACTTGTATCTAGACTCATACTTCCTATAAGATTTTTCTGCAGAGGAAATTTCTACGTGCCATTTTTTTTTTCCCTTCAAAGGATCTTACCAGTTTGCGAATGGGTAAGCTCAGGAGAAGTTGCCTGAGAACTGGGTCCGGCCTGAGCTTCTCATAGGGTAATCTTCCATGAACAAAGCTGTTTAAAATTTAAGGTGGGGAAAAGTTAATAACAAAGCTTTTAATTAGATGAAACAGATTAAAAAAATTTATGTGGGGGGGAGATATTAGAACCTGTGATAGTCATCATAATTAAAAGAATAGCCAATTGCCTGCACAACAGACACATGTAGAATAATGTAAGAAATATACAATTAATTAGGTGAAAGAAATAGGGAGGGGGGCAAAAAAAAAAAAAAAAAAAACTTAATAACAAAGCTTTTAATTAGATGAAACAGATTAAAAAAATTTATGTGGGGGGGAGATATTAGAACCTGTGATAGTCATCATAATTAAAAGAATAGCCAATTGCCTGCACAACAGACACATGTAGAATAATGTAAGAAATATACAATTAATTAGGTGAAAGAAATAGGGAGGGGGGCAAAAAAAAAAAAAAGGGGGGGGAAAAAAAAAAAAAAAAAAAAACTCACCCTTAGCCCCGCCATGGTTGTCCCATAGTTCTTGTAAAGTGCATCACATAATCCTGCAATCTTGCTCCTATCAATCCCCAGTTTTTCGACCATATAATCTGGAGGAAAAAGAACATTTAAAAAAAAATTAAATTCAGGACAAATGTGAAAAGAAATTGCATATGAGTACAGAATTACTGATGACACATATATATACCTCCGATATTCTTCGGAACTTCATTTGCTAAGCCAGCACTCAGAGGGTACAGAGTATCATCAAGATCTGCAAAAAGAGAACAAACGTAAGAGGGACTCACTCAACCTGCCCATTTACTTATAATTTCAACTAAAAACAATTAAAAGAAGAAATATATCCATACCGAAAAGGAGGCAATCGATCTCTGACGCGAATGCCATCACGATCTGTTAAAACGTTTCGGAAAAAAAAAAGAGTCAATCGACCCAGTGTTGGATATGCAAAATTCATAGCATAAGATTAATATGTTCTATATTTTGGGCTCATGTCCTTAAATTCCAAACTTAGTTCCAGGGATTAAACCCCAAATAATTTAGCGGGTTTTTTTTTTTTTGTCAAAAATGAGAGGCCACTGAATGAAGCATACCAGCCGGCTTTTCAACGATCAAAATCTCCGAGGCTCGATGCAGAAGAAATATCTGAATAAGAACTTTGAAATGAAAAGTTAACTTATTCTGAAGGAGTGAGGAGAGGGAGGAGGAGAAGAGGGAGGGAATGAGGGGCGTTTAAATAGGCAAAGCAAGTGCTCGCTAATTAATCCACCCAATGGGATTATTAGGGTTAATAATTCATAGCATATTATTAATGCTTGAGGATGCCGTTTTGTGAAGGTAAATTAATTATATATGTGTTTTTTTTTTGTAAGGATTCAGTTCGTTGGACTTTTACGGGTTTGTATGCACAGTACTTTCATGATTATTTTATATCTGTTTTTATAGACAATTAATGGATGCATATCAATGAATTTTTTTTTTAAATTTCTTTAACGTACAGCTTGCATATTTAACCTTATCCTCTGGCTTCTCTGGATGTTAATTGTAGCGATAGTGAATTAACATCCTTAACCTTGTACGTAAAATATAAAATCTAACGACAGTTAAACATGTAGAAAGTCGTTAGAAATTCATTGAATTTTAAAGCAATGCAAAAATAATAAACATCGGAATACATCGATTAATTGTTCTTTGAATCCACAAAGAACGATCTTCGAATCTACAAAGAATTTCAACTCGACAAAGAGAATATAATGAAGATGTATTTATTTGTTGGGCGCAGAGTCACGCCCACCGCCGCGGAAGCGATATCACCTGAGAGAAAGCCTTGGCTTTTGTTGTCACAAAAGCACAAGTCAACCTCTATATTCTTGTTTCTCAAAGGAAACGCGAATAGATAATGAAATTCTTATTTCTCAAAGGAAACAAGAATTGAAAGTGATATATTTCATCAAAGTAAAATATACACTCTTCCTCTCATCAGCTCTAAGACCGAATATTGAGAGAACCTACAAGCAATAGCCAACAACCCAGAAAACAGTAAATACACGAGATTTACGTGGTTCGGCAAACTTGCCTACGTCCACGGGAGGGGTGAGGGGAGATTCCACTATGAGAAGAACACCGACGACTTGTACAATCCACAAGCTCGTCTCAAAGAAAAAAGATCTGATTTTTACCCAAAAGAAATAAACCTCTCTTTTGTAAATCCCTCTTTTTCTCTTTCCTCAAGATCTCTCTTTTTTATCTCTCTCAACAACTGCCGCAATTTTCCTCTGCTCAGCCGCAAAAAAGAAACAAATAAACCTCTCTGACTTTTGTGATTTTCGCCTGCAGCTTTTACCCACAAGTCGCTGTTCCCACACAAACGAAAACCCTAGGGACGAATAGATATTTATAGGAGAAAATTTGGGCCTTGGATGTTTACCCGCTAGACTCCCCGCTGGACTCTCCTTTTACCCGTTCACGTGAGGACTCTTCTTTTTTTTTTCATTCACGTGATTTGAGATCCAGGCTGGCACACGTTCACATTATTGATGAAAAATTATATCTCTACGGTTACAATCCCCTGCTTAAATAGAAAAATAAATTATACACCTACTAGGACCATAATTTTACTAAAAATAGAAATAACAAATCTATCCTTAAAAGGCTATTTGATGAAACAAATCAATCAAAGTTGAAATCAAACCGGATCTGTTTCGTAATCAAAATAAGGTCCTAAAATATTACTCAAAATAGGGGAAAAAACTGATAAAAACTCTGGTATCTCTCAATCCAGAGGATACTTCACAAAACCAATAATGGCAAACTGAACAACAGTCAGTTTGGTTAACTTTGTGTCTAAATAATACACAATTTTCATACATAATTCCTCCAATTCCAACGTACAATTTGTGAGATATGACCTTTTCTTAATTTGTTGCAAGTTATTTTCCTCTGTCGGGCCCCTGTTTGAGCTTTTGACGGTCCGGTTTCTCCATGAATATATCCGCAGCGCGTTCTAAACCAGGTTTGATCCTTTTGATTTCTTGATCTTCTACTTCTTTTAACCATGAAAGAAAGTTTCTCCGGGAGCAAAGGAAAACATAGCATCTCCTCACCTGCTTGCATCACCTAGGTTGGGGATTTAGAGAAGGGAAACAAGCAAAACTTTGATTTTTCTCTCATTAAAAGGAAACAGAAAGTCAAGGAAAAATAACTTTGATGTCATTTGTAACTTGGATTTTGCGCTTCAACAAACGTGATGGGGTCCTTTAGATAGCAATATGCATCCTCAACAAAAGAATAGTGTGTTACTCAATCAAGACGCACGTGATGAATGATCTTTTGAGATTGCAAGCAGGAAAAGTTGGACACATTTGTAACACGTCACCTCTACTTCTACTTATATTTAATTAGAATGATAAATATTAATTTCATGAGCATGATAATTAAACATTTAAGCACTTAATTAATTTGTTGTAACGTAAGAAGATATGAGCTGAATTAGGAAGCAACTCTGCTTTCCGTTCTTCGCAAAAGTTAAAGGAAGGTGAAAGAGCGTGAAAGGAACGACAAAAGAGAAGTGGGGAAGTGAGGAAAAAATAAATAAAATAAATTGCAACCAGTGATGGTCCTTCCAAAAATCTTGGAGCCCACCCTCAAGCGCCTGAACCATATGGTATCAATTTTTGTAAGGTTATATTTTGTAAGTTTGTACACAATAATTACAAGTTTTTACGTGAAAGGAAGGGAAGGGCATCACATAATATTTTTCTCTGACTTGTTGCAGGAAGTCCAGGCAGGAAACCTGTAATTAATACAGCCATGACACCATTATCTTGAGGAAATATCAACTAATTAATAATTGCACAAGAACCATGTTGACTCTAGCTAACTTATGTGTTGGTTAGAGAAACAGATAAATAAAGACAAAAATATACATATATATAAACATTTTTACATGATTAAGTTGTTAGAGTATAAAATTATAAACCTCGTTCTTGTAAAAACATTAGAGTTTTGACGCAACAAAAGTGTATTAAATGGTATCGAAACAGCTTAGATTTAAGTTTTGTGGACATGTATACATATTTAAGGCGTAGAAACGTTGCAGGAAACTATATATGTTTCTTTAAGAACTTCAAAGGGAACTGTGAAACCTCGTGAATCCTCAAGGACCCAAAATATGAGAGCAATAGAGGGGACAAGTGAGGTGTCCTCCTCTTATTGGATAATGAGTTGACCATCATTAATGATGGCCAACTCATTATCCAATAGGAGGAGGGCACCTCACTTGTCCCTCCTATTAGTCCCATATTTTAGGTCCCCGTAGCAAAGCTCTTATATATGACTTAACTATTAGTTATGTTAGTTTGGGTGTAGACCAAACTCACCTCCGCCGGCGAGGAGCTCCGACGAGCTCGATGGATGATGCAGGCGAGCGTGGACGTCGACTCAGGCGAAGTCGACGACGAACTTCAGGTGAAGCTCAAGCAGTTGAGCTCGAATTTGGCGATCGCGACCTCGGCGTTTTGGCAGCTCGACCCTCGCGTCCAAGCTCCGACCCTCGCGTCCGCACTCCGACGTCCGCGTTTTGGCGCTCCCACCCTCGCGTCCAAGCGGGCCGCTGGCGACAGGCTGTCGCCAGCCTGTCAATGTTTCCCCTATAAAAGCCCCTCCATCGCCCTAGGGTTTCGGTGCTGTGCTTGTCCCCCTTCTTCCGATTTCCTCTCTGGCGGCGGCGGACTGCCCTAAAATCGCAGCAGCGATTTTTTGATTAATCCCCAGCTTTCAACAGTGGTTGAGGGGAGATTTAAGAAGAGAGAGAGAGAGAGAGAGAGAGAGAGAGAGAGAGAGAATTAAAGAGGGGTTTATAAAGTGGGATAGTCTTTATTCTCAAGTGAGATTTGAAAAGGGTTTATTCCCTTTAATTATTAACACTGTAGCTACAGTGTTCATTTGAGAAATCTCAGTTTTGGGATTTGCTCTTGATTTGTAATTTCTTGTTTGATTAATAAGAAATTAACTGTGTGGCTCCAGAGGACGTAGGCAGTTGGCGAACCTCGTAAATCTTGGTGTATTTTTTCTATTCTGCGTTTCTGTTGCATTAGGGATTTCGGCGTTAAATTCCTAACAAGTTATATATGTATTTCTATGATACACAAAAAAATGATTCGCTGGTAAGAAATCAGGTGCTGGTGTCATAAATGTTAATCAGTGAGCTGCCAATAATTGAAGCCAGACATAACTCGTTCAAATGACAGGTGGGGAGGGACAGCTGGATGTAAATGCGCGCTTCAGATGCAAGACTCTTTCTGGGCTGGCGTTGTGTATATCCGCATCATTGGTCTATTATCTATTATATGCATGTCTCCAATAATTGTGGGCCCAGTTTTGGGCCAACGTGAGTTCATCATTTGACACGAGCCAGCAACGTGAAATTGTGTTTGCATGCAGTGAGTGGCCGCGGATTGGTCCAAGTCGCGGCCTTCGCATAATTACTATTAAAATATGTTTTCTTCTGTCTTCCACTTGTTGAATAATGCAAGCTTGGACCACAATATCTCGTGTTATGTGGCTAGCATGAGATTGATTTATTCCTTGATAAATAACATACAATTAAAAGGAGGTTCTTCGAATGATATGATCAACAAATAAGTCTCCCGTGCATAACAAATTATTTGAATTGGTCTCGGCTGTCTTTCAGGGAAAAAGATTGGTCGATCGACGTCATCTCAGCTCATTCCAACCTGGTTGCATTTTCTGCCCTTTTTCCCCCCTATTTATTTTTATTTTATTTTTCAATCTTTTATTCCTAAAGGCTATAACATCTACCTTACACAGAGTGAATAGATGGATCGGCCAATTTATAAGTTCGATTATCTGTTGGTTTTGGAAGTGTGAAGACCGAAACCTGAATCAAAATCAGCAATGAGGCCGAAAAATCCAGCATCGGTCGACTGAAACGCTTGCAGGAAACCAAGCCCAGAAGCACGCTCTGGCCGGTCGACCGACGAAAGGGCGCCGATCGACCGAGAGGTGCACCAGAAACCCTGTAGAAAACAGGGCTCTGTCCGGTCGACCGACCGATGTTAGTTTTAATATTGAAGGAGACAGAAATTCTGAGGCGTGAAACACTTTCCTTAAAGAAATATTTGCCCCCACTTGATATTCAAAGTTGCTTCGGGTTAATGCAAATTTTCTTCCCAGGATACAACAGAAAATGAAAATTCCAGTAAGCAAATCTGGAATTTTCCTTAATTCGTTGTGAAACAAGTTTGTAATATTGCAGAAGTTTTTGATAGAAAAGATTCAGAGAAAGAATTATTTTTGATATCTGAAAATATAAACTATTTATAGATTTTGAAAAGGTGCTTCCAACAGTCACAACTTTTCAAAACACCCCTTGGATTAAACAGCCACTTTTCAACAGTCTTGTCTTTTCATAAATTTTTTAAAATTCGAAATAACATTAAAATATATTCAATATATAATTATATATATTAAAAAATATAACATTTAAGCGGCAGCGGCAAGCGTGCAAAGTGCTAAGTGCGTCTAATAATCGCGCATTATTCGCGCTACCCGCACGCGGGTTTAGAAGCCTACACTTTGATCCATTATTCAAAGCCCAATAAGCATTCAATGCTTTTAAACCTCTAAAAGAATGCTCAAAATTCCGATGTGGGACTATCTTGTTTTTTACAAACAAATACTAACAACCGACGCTAATGCACCAGTCGACCGACGTTGGGATTTTTAGATTCCCAGCTTGTTTAGGAATCTGTTTTGGGCTGGGTTTATATATATTTCCTAAAACGTTTTTAGGATTGATTGGTACACGAAAAAGAGGGGGTTTGACGGCTCTTTGAGAACAGAGATTTTAGGGAGAGAGAGATGCCCATTGCGAGCATTGTAATCTTCTTCAATTAATCAAAAATTTTCTGGTGTGGCTCCTGAGGACGTAGCCATGTTTGCCGAATCTTGTGAAGTCTGGTGTTCTCTTGTTTTAGTTGTTCTTAATTTCTTGCAAGTTTTTCTTTTATTTGATTTCTTGCAAGTTTTTCTTTTATTTGCTGTGATTTCTTACTTGCTTACTTTCGACACAAGATCTAGAAGGGCACGAGGTTGTGTGTTCAACCCTAACATTATCTAGCTAACTTTTTTAATATGAGTTAAATTATCTAACATTGCTAAAGAGACTTTGGAACAAAAGGAGAAATTTTTCTTAAACAAATGTTTTGGGCTGTAACAGAATATTGTACATCTATTAAAATGATCATCTTTTGTCCCAGCTAAGTATTTTTACCGGCTTCCAGCTATTTGTTCTTTTGATTTTTTGTTTTGTTTTGGTTGTCGGTCTTTTTTAAGAATAAAATCATATATGCGTCAATAAATCTGACTTATACACGCACTATATATACTCCAATTATACATGCATATTTCCTCATACAATTATTATTACAACCTCTTTATATTGCACGCGTGTAGCAAGTAGGTGACAAGAGTCTCATCAAAAGTCAAAAACCTTGCACTTTATATATCAACAATTAACATGCATGTGGCTCGGGTAACACAAATGTCATTGACCAGTCCTTTTTTTTTAAACATAAAATCTCTATGAAATAAATTTATCAATGTACTCCATTATTGACAACTGGGTTGCTCATCTTGACCTCTGCCTGATTCTAAAAGTTTCAATGATGTGTACGCCTAAGAGTTTGACAAAAAAAGGAAAAAAAAAACAAGGACAGGTAAGAAAATGTTGATATATCAAAGAACGTACACAACTATCTCTGGGACTTCTGTTATTTTGTGCAAGATTCTTCTTATTTTCCCAATGACAGCTAGATTATACAACGTATATAAAGTTGGAAGAGGAGTATGCTGGTTAATTATAACGACACTTTCTCCAAGAGTTGAGAACAATACATGCATGTTTTACTAACATCTTGATAATTTCTCAAAATTTAAATGTAAAGTGAACATCTTTGTCGAAATCTTCACGTAATTATGTGCATGTGAAGTCTATTACTCATTTCGACGTCGGCGTGTTCAAATTATTATGTGGAAATAAAATTAAAAAGGAGAAATTTTATAAAGATGCACAAGGAAGTAAAATCATGGTAGATTTTGAGATGCTGCGTGTATTTCAGTCTATGGACATTTACATTCCGGATAAAGCTTTAACTGTTGAAGTAACACATCATCTGTAAGTCTCTTTTTGTAGGTGATATTTAGAGTGCATCTGGGATAACATTGAAGAGTCCTTTCACCTTTTTTCCTATCCCCACAATTTCATTAGGGCCGGAATCCCTTCTTCTGATTTGTTAGTAATAAGTCTTAGCATACAAGAAAACATTATTTTGAGAGAGAGAGAAAGTATATTGAAGGGATTTTTTTTAGATCTCGCAAAAACCCCTCAAAAAACCATCAAACGCAGCAAATAAAATCACACAAGATTTAACGTGGAAAACCCTCAACATGGAAAAACCACGAGATCAAAATCAATCCACTATTACATTCAAATTACAATCTTTTGCACGGACAAAGACTGCCAACCCCCCCCCCTTGCTACATCTTCTCTCTACTCCCTTCTTCTTCTTAGTTTTTCCTCTAACAATAGAATGACATATATAGGGAAACCAAAACCCTATCTCCAGCCTAACTTCCTAATTAGAATATGATTCAAACTCCTAATCATAATGGAACACAAACTCCTAATCATGATAGATCTCTAACCCTATCTAATTCTCATGAAGTTCGATCTACAAAGAATCAAAGACACAATCCCAACATATATATACATATCTACACATATCTACTCCTCTCTATTTATAGGAGGATTCAATATTTACTGTAAATGGTACAGTAAAGTGCTGTAACATGAACAACAAATCGTTACAGCCTCCTCAAAGAGTACATTTACTGTTCATGCTACAGTATTTTTCTATCCATGCTACAGTATTTTACTGTACATGACAGCAAATATTTGGATCCGCCTTTAAGAGCAATAGATATGATTTCTAATTTTAAACATATATACAATAATCAAATCAAATGTATCAAAATTTAGAGGGAGACATGTTCAAAATGCATTGTTTAGAAAAAGCATGGGTCCGTGCTTTGCACATGGTACCCACTAGCTAGTACATATAAAAGAGTAAAGACAGGATGAAAGCAGGGCCGGCTCTGTGGGAGTTCAACCGGTGCGCCCGCACAGGGCCCCCGAAATTTTGGGGCCCCAAATTTTTTTAATTTATATTTATATATATATAGGGAGAGCAAATATGGATCATCCATTTCACAAACCCCTTAATCTCAACCGTCCAAATCAAAACCCCTCATTCAAAAGAAACCAATCTTCACAAATCAGATGATTCAGATCTAGCCGCCGCCCCCTCCTCTCTGAGCTCTCTCCTCCAGACTCGTCAGCGTCGCCGTCGGACTGTCGGAGCTCCGAGCTCGCCGTCGCCGCCCTCGCTGGCCGCTCAGACTTCGGGAATCACAGTCGCCGCCCCCGCTAAGCTCGAATCGGAGCTCCGAGATCACCGTCGCCGCCCTCGCTGGCCGCTCAGACTTCGGGAATCACCGTCGCCGCCCCCGCTAAGCTCGAATCGGAGCTCCGAGCTTGCCGTCGCTGCCCCCGCTGGCCGCTGTCGAACTCGGAATCAAAATCACAGATTAAGATGTAAGATTTGGGTCTCTTTTTTTGGGATTACTTAGGGTTTTTGTTGTTTGATTTTTGTTTGATTTTTGTTGTTCATTTGATGCCTTTTGTTCAGTTGTTGTCGCACAGGGCCCCTAAAATCTCAGAACCGGCCCTG
>NC_033795.1:1601387-1619127 GCF_001876935.1 Asparagus officinalis | reverse complement strand
ACTCCGATTAAGCAAAAACAATTTGTGATTAAACTACTATCAACTTGTCCTCCTCCAATTGACTAATAGTGCAGTAGACGCAGTGCAAGAAAGAGATACCACTCCTCCTCCTTTAATTATAATCAAGAATAATCAGAGAGCCCACTAAACTCAAGCGTACTTAATTAACCACCCAAAGACAAATCATCAATCATCTTCACTAGCTAGCACCCACTAATAAAAATTAGAGCCAATTAAGCAGAATTTGCAGCCACTAATAATTAAGTATTTGAAAGCAATCAAGCTTACGACAATAATACCTGTGCTTGACGTGTACTTTCCTATCGTTGGCACAGTTCCATCATCGTCGACGACAGCTAGGGGAGCAGAGTGATATATTCTGCAGATTTAGGGGCTTGTTTGGCAAACTTTTAGTTAAATGGTTTTAGTGGAGGGAAAATGGGCCAATGTGCTTGGATTCGGATGCTCTCCACTATAAAAAAAACAGTGGAGGGACCACTACATAATCACGGCCATTGATTATCTAGTTAATGGTTGTGATTTTTTCTTTTAGTGCAAATTAGGAATGAGTGCAATACACGGGAGTATGGTAAGTGTTAGATTTAGATTGTCTCTACACTACTTTTTTGTAGTGGAGATGATCCAAATCCAATGTGCTTAGCCCTTGTTTGACGAAAAAAAAGAAAAAAAAAAGGAAAAAAAAAGAGGAAATGATGGAGCAAACTAGATTTTTTGAGGTCAAATCTTTTGCTCATTAACTAGACTAGAAATAAATTACTTCTCTATCAGCTTAAAAGAGAACTAGTTCAAATAAAATCTAGTCTAAAAATTAGCCAAACTGAGATTGAACTAGAACTAGCTAGTTCAATGAAGTGCATTTTACTTTAACCCCATGCCAAATGAAGCTAGTTCAAATTGATCTAGATTATTTTTAAAGTTGCCAAATAGGGCCTTAGAAAAGAAAATAGTAACATTAGTACTCCAACTAAAGCTTATACCGAAATGTAATAAAACATGTAGTAATGCATTGCTCAAAAATAAAGATTTTCCTGTTTGCTTCTAGAGGTTATGAGAATCTAGAACCAAACATGCGTTTAACGATCATCAGGATAGAAGTACGTGAAATCTTGATTTGAAGTTTGATAAATTTAGTAGATTTACTTAGTTTTTCGAGTATTATATATAGATGTCCAACTCAACCTCTTATTAATATAATTTAGAGTTGATATTCATTATGGAAAATGTAAGTGAAGCATATTAATTAGAAGATGATAAACGATTAATTCAGCAGAACAAATGCCGGTTGAAGAGTGGACATTTTCAGAATAGCTGTCCAACTAAAAACCCGACCCACAAACCCAAACCCGACCCGCTAACATCTTAAAAACCCGAACCCAAATCAATCCCCGCCCCCCGCGCCTCCCGGCCTCTTTCCGAAAAACCCTAAATCCCGGTCGCTGCGCCTCCTCCTCCTCGGCCACCACTGTAGCCACGCCGACGCCTCTCCGGCCCTCCTCTTCTCTTTTCAAGGTAAAATTTTCATTTTTTTCCCACTGTTTTTATTTTATTTTATTTATTTTTTCACCGTCAGATTGAGGTGGTAAACAAATATAATCAAGACGCAAATTGAACCTCGAAGCCGCCAAAGGATTCTTATTTTACAGATTGGAATACAATTATAGAGAGTTTGCTGTTTCTTAGTATTTTACAGAGTGCAATTTTCTACGAATTTAATTCATGTTTTTTTTTGTCGATTAATACAGTTAAATAATTCAAAAAATAAACAAGCTATAGGGCAAATTGGGGGTGGCTCTTTTATTGCTTGCTTGTCGTCTGATTGTACGTAGAATATATCTAGGTAGCAAGTGGATCCCGGTGAACGGGTATAATATTCTGTTTCGTGTTATTAGATCATCTGATCGCTTGGACGATTTGTGTATGTAAATTGGTGTCTCCGATGAGATACTTAGACAGGACCATCCATTACCGCCAACTGTACGTGCTATTTAGTCTGATGGTACACAAAATATCAACCTGGTTGTGCTCTTAGGCCTATTTGGCTTAACGGGCTGAACGCGGGATTATGCTTATAACTCATAAGGTTTGCTTGTTGGACCCTGTGTAGATGAATTACTTTGCAATTCGAAATTTCAAATACAATGTGAACATGAAGGACGATGGCAAGGCAATGAAGAAGTTCATGTGCTTGCATATGGAATCAAAATTTCAAACTTTAAGAACAACCTGATCACAATGCATTATAGATGATGGAATTTCTTCATACGTACAAAATAAAATGCATTATTGATTTGTATGTAGAAAAAACTTTGAATTTAATGAGAAATAAAAAATTCAATCGATAAGAAGAAGGGGCGAGACTTACTAGCAATTGTGTCTATAATGAGCTGTGAAACTGTTGACTTGCTTGTTGGCTAGGATTACTTTAGAGTTTTTCCCCCCAAATTCTAACAGGAATTTCTTTGGTTGCGATTTCGATAACGGAAAAAAAAAATCAGATGACAAATCCCCTAGAGTTTGGCTTGACTTATACAAGACTCCCCAACTTTTGAAAATTAGAGAAAACTCCTTAGTCGTTGGGGAGTTAAAAAAAGCCTCTGAATTTTTTTAAAAATTCAACAAAGAAGTTAAAGAGTTATAATAAAGAGCTAAAATATTTTTTTAGGAAACCACTACAAATTATAGTGGTTTTTTGGGGGAACCACCACAAAATTTTTAGTTTTCATGGAACCGCCATGGAAATATGAATCTTTTTCGAGAGTGCCACCAAGTCAAAAATTACACCTATATTTTGCTAAATAAAGGTATCAAATGACGTAAATGTCCATTATGAGAAATTTTTGGAGGGATGAGTGGGTGTATATGGAGGGAATTAAAACTTTTTTGAGGGAGTTAATAAAGTTTTAGAGGAAAATAAGGTGTCTTGTTAGTATGAGGAAATAAAATAATAGGTTAGTGGGTCCTGCTATAAGGATATTTTAGGGATTTAGCATATTGTTTAACACAATGTTTAAAACAGCAGAAACGCAAGGCGAAGCGCTAGACCCTTTGATGAAGCGAGGCATAAGCTTCAAAGCGTGAAGTGTAAGCTTCATGAGTTTAAATATTTTAATTTTAAATTTGTAAAATTAATGAACATATAATATATAGTGGCGTAGTAATTACAAATATATACATTCATGTCTTGATTAGTAAATAAGAGTTATATATGTGAAATACAGAAATAAATCATAATAAACTAAGCTACATGCATAACATACATATTTTATTTACACTCACATAGTCATACTGAAAGTATATAGATTTAATGTTAGTCAATATTATGCCTATTATCTAGTCTTTAGCTTGTGCTTTAAAATAGAAGTGCTTTATGAAGCGCGAAGCGCACACTTTAATTATGCTTTAAGCTATGAGGTGTAAGCTTCAAGTGATAAATAGCTTCACTGTTAAGTTTCAAAGCATTTACCCTTCGATAAGTTGTGAAGCGAGTTTCGAAGTGGGTTTCAAATAACCTTTTTCAAACATTTATTTAACATGATATAGATGGAAATTATGATTTGGTGGCATTTTGTTAAGGATGCATGTTTTCATTGTGGTTTTATGAAAATTAAAAATTTTGTGGTGGTTCTCTAGCAACCATTATATTTTGTTGTAGTTTTGTATAAAAAATAATAATAGCAAACAAATCAGTGTTCAATGATTATAAAGAAAACTTAGACGTCCTTTTATCTTATTGTAGTTCTTAAATCAAATAGATCTCCATCGAATCTATTACATAGAGCACCCCGGTTATATCTTAGTGAAACTTTCTATTTAATACTTTAGTAAAAATACCACCAATCTAACCATCCGAACTAACAAAAGAAGCGACAACTTTGAACAGAACTACCATGAGAAGCTAAGGGGTGAGCAAAAGAGTATTATAAGTTTCAAGGTTCCTGTAACAGAATGATTAGTTCAATTCACATAAAGAAAAAAGAAAGAGGATTAGAAAACGTCAATAATTTAAACAAGAAACACAAGCTGTAAGAGCAGAAAAAGACATCAGCAATGAAAATGCTTGAAAACCAAGATATGCAATGGAAAAAAGATTCTCACAAGTCGGTTCGCATCTTATCTACAGAGCATGTCAAATACGAAAGCAGAACATATATTTAAAGGAACACCAGATGTGGTTAAGCTTAAAAGTTATTGCGTATCAACCGTTCACATGATTCAGTAATAAGAAGTATCCCGAGTACAATAGGAGAAACTAATACGAAAAAAGTAATTGGTTGGCTGTTGATTAAAAGAAAATTAGACGTCCTACAATCTTATTTCACAAAAAGAAATAGATCCTCGTCAAATCTGATACACGTGGAAGTTTGGAACAATGGTAATACAAGTGAAAACAAAAACAAAAACAAAAACAAAAACTGAAGCTCTTATACAATCCAACCAGATTAAGGCAAAGTTGGTTTAAGATATAAAATGAGGGATTTTGAAGGAACTAAGATACTCCACACGTGTTTTGTAAACACAATGACCAGAATTATCATTTTCTTAATTCTCACAATAGATTATGAATCCAGCTTGGTGGGTTTTCCTTTATATTTTTGTTTTGAGGGAATTGAGAAACTCTTGAGATGTTCACACTACGCACCATCAATTTGCCTCTCTGCCCTCCTCATAATATTTTTTAAGATTAGAGCCCAAAAATGTAAAGCCCTAAACCCTACAACCTGAAACATATAAGCAAGACAATGCTCTCTGGAGTAAAAACATATTAAAAGAAAGTTGGTTTAAGATGAAAAAGAGGGATTTTGAAGGAATTAAGATACTCTTCCATGTATCTTTCACAAATTTGCCGTGTCCCGTGTCCATATCCGGGTCTGTATCCGTGCTACCTAGGTTCAGATGGTTAGATCAGTGGTATTTTCACTAAAGTATTAAATAGGACAAGTTTCACTAAGATATAACCAGTTGCTCTATATGTTAGATTGATGCAAATCTATTTCATTTGAGAACTAGAATAAGATAGAAGGACGTCTAAGTTTTCTTTATAATCACTGAACACCTAATGATTTGTTTGCTATTATTTTTTTCCTCTTGTAGTCGGGATCCTTCTAATACATGAATCATGTGAACGTTTGAATTGACATGCAATAACTTTTAAGCTTAATGTGATTCATTTTCTTCTCAGTTTACATCTTGTTTAGTGTTAACATGAATTGTTGTGGCTAATATGTGAAAGGATTTATGAAAATGTATTGCATCACGTAACTTGGTTTTCAATTGGATCTGTTAGCCATATATTTTTGTGCTCTTGCAGCTTGTGTTTTATATAAATTGTCGACATTTATCTGCACCCTTCCTCTTTCCATTATGTGAATTGCGAAGGGAGTGTAAAGGCCCTTTTCCGCTCTGTCTTTTGAACTCTACCTCTTGTAATACCCTTTTCTTGGTCCTTAAATTTCCTTAGTTCTGTTACACTAGTATTCTCAAAATCACATACTGATGAGCTTGATCTTTCTTATTTCTGCATGCCTTCTTCAGTTTCAAAATGGGTGCACTGAAAAAACCACAGCTTTTATTTTCTGAGCCTGCAACAATGGAAGATACCATGGATGACATTGATGAAGAGATGATGGATTCTGAATCCGAAAGCGAAGATGAAGAGGTTCCTCTCACTGAACCTTCAAAAGCTGCCATCCACAACAAAGAAGGCCTTCTCGAAAAGCTTGAAGACATAGCCTGGCCTGAGAATGCAGATTGGATCCATAGACTCACCGTTGACTATGATTTGCCTGCAGATATCGATGTGAATGATGACTTGGCACGTGAAATGTCATTTTACACTCAAGCTCTAGATGGAACTCGACAAGCGTTTGAGAAGTTGCAGGCAATGGGACTGCCATTTCTTAGGCCACCAGATTACTACGCTGAGATGGTCAAGCCAGATTCTCACATGTTAAAGATCAAAGGAAAACTTTTAGAGGAGAAGAAGAAGATTGAGGAGGCAGAAGAGAGGAAGAAGGCGAGAGAGTCCAAAAAGATTGCTAAAGAGGTCCAAGCTCAGAAGAACAAAGAGAGGACTAAGCGCAAGAAAGAGGATATTGAGTCTGTTAAGAAATGGAGGAAGCAGAGGCAACAGAGTGGGTTTGCTAAAGGAAAAGGCGAGGAAATGGATTTTGATTTGGATGGTGAGAAAAATTTTGGATCGAAGAAGGGGAGGCCAGGGGTTGCTCCCGGAGATCGGTCTGGAGGAGTTCGTAGACACGGGAGTAACAAGAAGAGGGAGAAGAGGGAGTCTAAGTTTGGTCATGGTGGTCGAAAGGGGACGAAGAAGCAAAATACTGCTGATACTACTAATGATTTGAGGGGTTTTAACAAAGGTGAGTTTCCAGGGAATAAGAGAAGAAAGCGATAATTTGTTTATCGTTTTTGCATTGTGTCTTATTCAGAAAATCTTGTGGGAGTTTTAGTTGTGGTCTTGCTTTCCATTTGTTTTTGCTAATGGGATTTTCATTTGAAGCTCTCGCTATTGTACCTTTTGTTTTGGTAATGAAGTTTGTCTGTTGAATCCTCTTGTTGTTTATTGTTCTCTGAGCAAAGTTGAGTAAGCTGAAGCAGGGGTTTGTTATGTAGTGTGTATGCTTGTTGTCAGGTACACGCTCTTGTTCTTTAAGTATCGTGAGCATCTCAAATTGCAGGTTTCTGAACTAAAATTTCGATGCTTTGAGGGACCAATCTTCCAGCTTTATGATGGTTTGCTCGCACCCATTTAATATGGAGATTTCCTTTATTATTGTGATCTTGGGTGTCGTCCATCGCTTTAACTTGCCTTCAGTAATGAAGGTATCAGGAGTATCAGCGGTTTTAACGATTTCAAGCTGCAAGTATCAGTAATGAAGGTATCAGATATTTGTTTTCCCCCCTCTCAAAACCCTGTTTTTTCTTCTTCTTCTACGTTGATGTGCATTGATCCTTGGTTTCGATTGAACCAAATCAACATTTCTTCAATATTCTTGACTTTGAACACCTTGAACTTTATTGTCTCTATGCTTATTTGAACTTTGTACTGTCTTCCTATCGTTGCTCTAGATTCGTGCTGAGTCTGGTTGAGGTGAGTTTCCAACAAATGTGCTTGAGATTTTTGAGTCATGAGACGATGTTTTTATGCTAATCACAGATACGTCCATGTGTTTCTGCAGCTCAAAAAAAAAAAAAAAAAAAAAAACAAGTTAACTGGTGGACATTGGCAGAAAAAAAAAAAAAAAAAAAAAAAAACCAGTTAACTGGTGGACATTGGAATGATTTGCTTTTGGTTGGTTGATCCACTATTAAAAATTTAAAACAAGGATCAGTCTGATTCCATGGAACTCTAGTGAATCCATGGAGAAAAATGTCGACCATCCTCAACGAAAATTTAGTGTTTTTCCATAAAATGTTTTAAATAGATTCCATTGTTCAGACAAAAATCCTCCCGTAAGTCATGAATACTGGGGATAGAGAGAGGGGAAAAAAAAAGCTTTCAATTCAATCAAATAAAAGGTTGGGCCGCCGATAGTCGAAGCTCTCAATCTACGATGAGGCCTGGAACTTGCATAACAAAAAATGATTGGGGAAAAAATTGAAAAAGGAAAAAAAAAAGAATGAATCATGCACAGCAGCTTGGCCTCAATGGTGCCTGATAAATGAATTGCCGGTGAACTGAGTGGAGTAGTTGATATTTTCCAAAGGCTAAATTGTACTAAAATACCTTATGTTTTACTTATTTAGCACTTATTTACTCTCAGTTGTTTTTCGGAGCAGTTATATACTGACTTATTTAAAATTAGCACCTTAGCATCATCTGTTATATAAATATAAAAAATTCCATATGAAAGTTTCCGCATGACATTCACATACTAATTTCAGAGCTTTTTAGTTATTAATATTTGTTAAATTTACTTTTAATCCAACCCATGTTCTAATTTAAACATATTTTGATTCTATTTGAAACATAAAATTTGAATAGATTTACCTGTAAGTTTAGTAAATTTAATAGTTTAGAAAGTTATAAAATTAGCATGTGAACGTTACTGGAGAATTCTCAGATTAAATATTTCAAGTTTTCATAACAAATGAAACTTAAATACTAATTTTAAACAACTCAAGTTATATAAATAACCTCCATGACTCGATTCCTCCACAAATATCGCTCCTCTCCAGCAATCAATGGCCTCTACGCTTGGGCTTCTTGCTCTCCTGCGAGAAGAGTCCAGACTCATTTTGGTATTTTGTTTTCCTCTAATGGGTTCTTGAACCAAACGCTGGAATTTAACCTTGAGAGATTTTTTTTTTCTTCTTCCTTTTTTATTTTGGGTGGGCATCGAGGAACTAATTTCAGAGAAGCGGAAACGGGAAAATAATTATCTGACCACAGTCTATGTGACCTCGAAGAAAATCATTAGTACATGTAAAATATAAATACAAAGTAACCACGGAATCAGTATAATTTGATTCAAAAATCGAATGCAGTCATTAACTTTAAGTCTTTAACCTTTGCAACTGGATATATGTTGTATTTTATAAATATACAATTATGTAGTATATCATTTCAAGAGAAGATGACGGGACACATGTCTCACTATCAATTTTAAATCATTACAAACAGTTAAAATATCAATGTAAACTAACAGAAATAATACAGAAAATCCATACAACCATTACCTTTAACATAGATATTAGAAACAGCATGTTCCTACTAGACTTTTCTCTCATTAGGCGTCCTCCGCCCCACCCCCCCACCCACGCACCCACCCACCCCTCTTCAATACTTGTTTTAGTTTTTAGAAGCTTGTTGAATGAGTGTGTTAGGGGACCCACACCTACCCACCACAATCAACACCACACTTCCCTCTTATTGCTCGAGTAACCAGCCCCACATGGGATTTTAAATATAAAGTCCCATTGTGGGGCCCGGTTTTACTGTAGCAATGAGAGGGGTGAGTTGCTGGTTGGGGTTGTGGTGGGCTGGTGTGCCTCATACATTATTTTTGAAATTATGTTTGTGGGTCACATGAGGGGTGATAAGCTTATCTATCGGGATTTGTGGGCGACGCGGAAAAGGCAGGAATGAGAACGAACGGTTCCGGTCAAGATTACATCACCGAGGATCCCGATCCGATCAAAATAACCCAAAACCTCCTGCTAGGGTTTTTCTCGATTTCTCGTCTGGAAAGAAGAAATGAGCTCGATCCGCTTTCAAGGTTCGTTCCTCTTCGGTTCAATCTCTAAAGGTCGCAGCTTTTAAATCGAAAGATGTTATTTCTTTTTTTTTCCCGGATTTTTTTAATGTTCAATTTTGTTTTTTTCCCTTCTTGCAGCTTCTTCAGTTGCAAAAACAGTTCAAATTGATTGGTGCGGGCGCTTCGGTTCTCGATCTTGGATGCGCTCCCGGTGCTTGGCTTCAGGTATTCACTTGTTTATTTATTTATTTAATTAGAGAAATTGCTCGACTGTGCTATATTGGATTTAATTTCAAGGTGCAGCTAAAAGAAATTTCCCTAAAGTTGCTTCCTTTGGTTAAGAACTCTGGAAATAGTGTTAGAATTGGGGGTGGAAACCAACCTCCGCCGGCGACGAGGAGCTCCGACGAGCTCGGAGATGAACCTCCGCCGGCGACGAGGAGCTCCGACGAGCTCGGAGATGACGCTGGCGAAATCGACGGCGAACCCCCCAGGCGAGCTCGAGCCCCGCAGTCCTCGAACGCAACCCTCGACGAACGCGACCCCGACGAACGCAACTCTCGACGAACGCAACCCTCGACGAACGCACCCCTCACGTCGAGCTGAATGCTCGCGTGGCTGGCGACAGGCTGTCGCCAACCTGTCATCTTCCGACAGGCTGTCGCCAGCCTGTCTCGTCCGCCTATATATAAAACCCCCTCCATCTGCCCTAGGGTTTTTCAGGCCGAAGATTTACCCCCCCTCCGACTTTATTCTTCCGGCGGCGGCACAAAAATCGCAGCAGCGATTTTGGCTTCTCTCCTCCGATCTCTCTCCCTCGCGTGGCTTTCTTCAGCGGCGGCGTCGGACCCAAATCGCAGCAGCGATTTTCTTTTCGTCATTTAACTCCAGCTCTCAATTGTTTGAGGGGAGCAAATCAAACTTCAGAGGTAGATCAAAGGACAGGAGGTCCAAATCAAGGAATCCAAGCAACAGCTCGAAGGCTATCGAGTGTTGGAATTGTGGAAAGACCGGGCATTATAAGAATCAGTGCAAAGTGCACAGAAGGAGAAAGAAGCGAAGGCAGAGGTGAATGTCACCTCCACCTCAGGAGGAGACGACGCATTGATATGCTCTTTGGAGAGCAAGGAGGAATCTTGGGTGTTAGATTCAGGAGCGTCGTTTCATGCTACCTCTCAGAGAGAATTCTTCGAGAGGTATACAAGGAGGAATCTTGGGTGTTAGATTCAGGAGCGTCGTTCCATGCTACCTCTCAGAAAGAATTCTTCGAGAAGTATACCCCCGGAAATCTTGGATACGTATATCTTGGTGATGATCAACCATGTGCTATTGTGGGCAAAGGCGTGGTGAAAATTAAGTTGAACGGGTCAGTATGGGAGCTGAAGGATGTCAGGCATATTCCCGACCTGAGAAAGAACTTAATATCCGTAGGCCAGTTGGCTGGCGAAGGATATACCACGACCTTCCACGGAGATGATTGGAAGATCTCAAAGGGCGCAATGACGATTGCCCGAGGCAGGAAGACTGGTATCCTATATATGACAGCAGGTGCACGTTGTTCGATCTCAATTGCAGCAGGCGTCAGTGGAGATGGATATGTGTGAAGAATGTATACTTGGAAAGCAGAAGAGAGTCAGCTTTCAGACAAGTGGCAGAACCCCCAGGAAGCAGAAGCTAGAGCTCGTTCACTCAGATGTATGGGGACCAACAACCACCGCATCCATTGGTGGAAAACACTACTTCGTGACTTTTATCGATGATCACTCTCGGAAAGTGTGGGTCTACTTTCTGAAGCATAAGTCAGAAGTATTTGAGGCTTTCAGGAGATGGAAAGCTATGATCGAGAATGAGACCGGTCTGAGAATAAAGAAGCTCAGGACCGACAATGGCGGTGAGTATGAAGACACCGGATTCAAGAAGTTCTGCTATGAGCACAGGATCAGAATGGAGAGAACCGTGCCGACACGCCTCAGCAAAATGGTGTAGCTGAGCGGATGAACCGAACATTGACAGAGAGAGCCAGAAGCATTCGAGTACAATCAGGCCTACCGAAGCAGTTCTGGGCAGAAGCGGTCAACACAGCAGCTTACTTAATCAACCGAGGTCCATCGGTTCCATTGGAGCACAGAATACCAGAGGAGGTATGGTGCGGAAAGGAGGTAAAACTCTCACATCTTAAAGTTTTCGGTTGTGTAGCTTACGTGCATATTAGTGATCAAGGCAAGAATAAGCTTGATCCCAAATCAAAGAAATGCACTTTTATCGGCTATGGTGAAGATGAGTTCGGCTACCGCATTTGGGACAACGAAAACAAGAAAGTGATCAGGAGCAGAGATGTGATATTCAACGAGAAGGTGATGTACAAGGACATGCACAAGACAGATGACTCAGAGAGCGAGTCCACATTTATAGATGCAGATGATGTCCCGAGTAACCTCTCGGAAGAACCCAATGCAGAGGGTCCTCAGCAAGAAGAGCCTGTTGGACAAGATGGTGCGCAGGAGCCCGACGCACCAGCTCCGATATTAAGAAGATCTTCTCGTCCTCCTGTACCCAACAGGAGATACATGAACTATCTGTTGTTGACAGATGGTGGGGAGCCTGAAAGCTTTGATGAAGCTTGTCAGTGTGGAGATGCGAGCAAGTGGGAGCTTGCAATGAAAGATGAGATGAAGTCTCTCATATCAAACCAGACGTGGGAACTAGCTGAGTTGCCCACGGGTAAGAAGGCACTCCACAACAAATGGGTGTACCGGGTGAAAGAGGAGCAGGATGGTTCCAGGAGATATAAAGCCCGATTGGTTGTCAAAGGTTTCCAGCAGAAGGAAGGAATTGACTACACCGATATTTTCGCTCCCGTGGTGAAGCTAAATACTATCAGGACCGTGATGAGTATTGTAGCAATTGAAGATCTTCATCTCGAGCAGTTAGACGTGAAGACGGCGTTTCTTCACGGAGATCTAGAAGAGGAGATATACATGCACCAGCCAGAAGGTTTCTCAGAAGAAAAGAAGAAGAACCTGGTGTGCAGACTCAAGAAGAGCTTGTATGGCCTGAAACAAGCCCCAAGGCAGTGGTACAAGAAGTTTGACGGCTTCATGCACAAGGAAGGTTTCCAGAAGTGTAACGCCGACCACTGTTGCTACTTCAAAAGATATCAGTCCAGCTATATCATCCTACTGCTGTATGTTGATGATATGTTGGTTGCAGGAGCAGATATGAAAGATATCAAGAGTTTGAAGCAGCAGCTGTCAAAGGAGTTTGACATGAAGGACTTGGGTCCAGCGAAGAAGATCCTTGGAATGCAAATCACGAGAGATAAGAAGAGAGGTCTCTTGCAGTTATCTCAGACGGAGTACATCAACCGTGTTTTGCAGAGATTTAACATGGGCAACGCCAAGCCTGTGAGCACACCCTTGGCCAGCCACTTTCGTCTATCGAAGGATCAGTCTCCTCAGTCAGAAGAAGAGAAAGAGAGTATGGCTCAGGTTCCTTACGCCTCAGCTATCGGAAACTTGATGTACGCAATGGTCTGTACAAGACCAGACATTGGCCATGTAGTGGGAGTGGTCAGTCGGTTTATGTCGAATCCAGGAAAAGCTCATTGGGAAGCGGTCAAGTGGATTCTGAGATATCTACGAGGCACCACACAGAAGTGTTTGCACTTTGGTAAGGGAGAGGTAGAAGTGCAAGGGTACGTAGATGCAGACTTCGGCGGCGAAGTTGATCACCGAAGAAGAAGCACCGACTATGTATTCACCGTTGGAACTACAGCTGTCAGTTGGATGTCACAGGTACAGAAGATCGTTACCCTATCCACTACAGAAGCTGAGTATGTTGCAGTGACTGAAGCCAGAGCTGGGATTCAAACAGGAGAAGAATGTTTTGCACAGTGATAGCCAGAGTGCGATACACTTGGCGAAGAATTCAGCATTTCATTCTAGAACGAAGCATATTGCGCTTCGGTACCACTTCATCAGATCCCTGCTGGAAGATGACGTGTTAAAACTAGAAAAGATTCCAGGAAGTAAGAATCCAGCAGACATGTTAACAAAGACGGTGACAGTTCAGAAACTGGAGTTGTGCGCAACTTCAGTTGGCCTTCATGCATAGATGATGAGAGAGAGAGATCATTAAAGAGGATTAAAGAGGGTATTTATTGTGGGGTTATTCATTTATTCTCATGAGATTTGAAAGGGGTTTATTCCCTTTAAATTATTAACACTGTAGCTACAGTGTTTCAGTTGAGAAATCTTAGTTTAGGGATTTGCTCTTAAATTGTAATTTCTTGTTTGATTAATAAGAAATTAACTGTGTGGCTCCCGAGGACGTAGGCAGTTGCCGAACCTCGTTAAAACTTGGTGTACTTTTTCTATTCTGCGTTTCCGTTGCATTAGGGATTTCGGCGTTAAATTCCCAACATCTGGTATCAGAGCGTGAAACGATCTAGAGGAAGTCACAGATGAGGCAAAAATGAGACTTGAGAAATTTGATGGAACAGATTTCGGATTCTGGAAAATGCAGATAGAGGATTATCTGTATCAGAAAAATCTGTATCAACCACTATTGGGGAAGAAGTCGGATTCTATGAAGGAAGAAGAGTGGAACCTTCTAGATAGACAAGCCCTCGGAGTTATCAGATTGACGTTGACTCGCAATGTTGCGTTCAACATAGCGAAGGAGAAGACCACGGCAGGTCTTATGGCAGCACTCTCAAACATGTATGAGAAGCCATCAGCCGCGAACAAAGTTCATTTGATGCGGTGGTTATTCAATCTGAAAATGGCGGAAGGCGCGTCAGTAGCACAACACCTCAATGAACTTAATACGGTTACAACCCAATTGAGTTCAGTTGAGATTGAGTTTGATGATGAAGTTCGGGCGTTGATACTTTTGTCTTCCCTACCAGAGAGTTGGAATGCTACAGTCACAGCTGTGAGTAGCTCGTCGGGAAAGAAAAAGTTAAAGTTCGGCGACGTTCGTGATTTGGTTCTCAGCGAGGAGATCCGACGGAGAGAGACGGGTGAAGCTACAACCTCTTCAGTATTGCATACAGAGTCAAGAGGTAGAAATTCAACCAGAGGAAACGGACGAGGAAAATCAAACTACAGAGGTAGATCAAAGGACAGGAGGTCCAAATCAAGGAATCCAAGCAACAGCTCGAAGGCTATCGAGTGTTGGAATTGTGGAAAGACCGGGCATTACAAGAATCAGTGCAAGAGCGCACAGAAGGAGAAGGAAGCGAAGGCAGAGGTGAATGTCACCTCCACTTCAGGAGGAGACGACGCATTGATATGCTCTTTGGAGAGCAAGGAGGAATCTTGGGTGTTAGATTCAGGAGCGTCGTTCCATGCTACCTCTCAGAAAGAATTCTTCGAGAAGTATACCCCCGGAAAACTTGGATACGTATATCTTGGTGATGATCAACCGTGTGCTATAGTGGGCAAAGGCGTGGTGAAAATTAAGTTGAACGGGTCAGTATGGGAGCTGAAGGATGTCAGGCATATTCCCGACCTGAGAAAGAATTTAATATCCGTAGGCCAGTTGGCTGGCGAAGGATACACCACAACCTTCCATGGAGATGATTGGAAGATCTCAAAGGGCGCAATGACAATTACCGGAGGCAAGAAGACTGGTACCCTGTATATGACAGCAGGTGCACATTGTTCGATCTCAGTTGCAGCAAGCAATGAGACTTCAAAGCTGTGGCACCAGAGACTCGGTCATATGAGTGA
Organism: Asparagus officinalis; assembly: GCF_001876935.1. Lineage (NCBI taxonomy): Eukaryota > Viridiplantae > Streptophyta > Magnoliopsida > Asparagales > Asparagaceae > Asparagus > Asparagus officinalis. Next base: position 1,604,162 of record NC_033795.1, on the reverse strand, counting down.
AAAGGGGATGAAAATCATGCACACAAAGGGAAAACTCCCAGGACTGCAGTCAGTGGAGATGGATATGTGTGAAGAATGTATACTTGGAAAGCAGAAGAGAGTCAGCTTTCAGACAAGTGGCAGAACCCCCAGGAAGCAGAAGCTAGAGCCCGTTCACTCAGATGTTTGGGGACCAACCACCACTGCGTCGATTGGTGGGAAACACTACTTCGTGACTTTTATCGATGATCACTCTCAGAAAGTGTGGGTCTACTTTCTGAAGCATAAGTCAGAAGTATTTGAAGCTTTCAGGAGATGGAAAGCTATGGTCGAGAATGAGACCGGTCTGAGAATAAAGAAGCTCAGGACCGACAATGGCGGTGAATATGAAGACACCGGATTCAAGAAGTTCTGCTATGAGCACGGGATCAGAATGGAGAGAACCGTGCCCGGCACGCCTCAGCAAAATGGTGTAGCTGAGCGGATGAACCGAACGTTGACAGAGAGAGCCAGAAGCATTCGGGTACAGTCAGGCCTACCGAAGCAGTTCTGGGCAGAAGCGGTCAACACAGCAGCTTACTTGATCAACCGAGGTCCATCGGTTCCATTGGAGCACAGAATACCAGAAGAGGTATGGTGCGGAAAGGAGGTAAAACTCTCACATCTTAAAGTTTTCGGTTGTGTAGCTTACGTGCATATTAGTGATCAAGGCAGGAATAAGCTTGATCCCAAGTCAAAGAAATGCACTTTCATCGGCTATGGTGAAGATGAGTTCGGCTACCGCATTTGGGACAACGAAAACAAGAAGGTGATCCGGAGCAGAGATGTGATATTCAACGAGAAGGTGATGTACAAGGACATGCACAAGACAGATGACTCAGAGAGCGAGTCAATATTTGTAGATGCAGATGATGTCCCGAGTAACCTCTCGGAAGAACCCAATGCAGAGGGTCCTCAGCAAGAAGAGCCTGTTGGACAAGATGGTGCGCAGGAGCCCGACGCACCAGCTCCGATATTAAGAAGATCTTCTCGTCCTCCTGTACCCAACAGGAGATACATGAACTATCTGTTGTTGACAGATGGTGGGGAGCCTGAAAGCTTTGATGAAGCTTGTCAGTGTGGAGATGCGAGCAAGTGGGAGCTTGCAATGAAAGATGAGATGAAGTCTCTCATATCAAACCAGACGTGGGAACTAGCTGAGTTGCCCACGGGTAAGAAGGCACTCCACAACAAATGGGTGTACCGGGTGAAAGAGGAGCAGGATGGTTCCAGAAGATATAAAGCCCGGCTAGTTGTCAAAGGTTTCCAGCAGAAGGAAGGAATTGACTACACCGATATTTTCGCTCCCGTGGTGAAGCTAAATACTATCAGGACCGTGATGAGTATTGTAGCAATTGAAGATCTTCATCTCGAGCAGTTAGACGTGAAGACGGCGTTTCTTCACGGAGATCTAGAAGAGGAGATATACATGCACCAGCCAGAAGGTTTCTCAGAAGAAAAGAAGAAAAAGAACCTGGTGTGCAGACTCAAGAAGAGCTTGTATGGCCTGAAACAAGCCCCAAGACAGTGGTACAAGAAGTTTGACGGCTTCATGCACAAGGAAGGTTTCCAGAAGTGCAACGCCGACCACTGTTGCTACTTCAAAAGATATCAGTCCAGCTATATCATCCTACTGCTGTATGTTGATGATATGTTGGTTGCAGGAGCAGATATGGAGGATATCAAGAGTTTGAAGCAGCAGCTGTCAAAGGAGTTTGACATGAAGGACTTGGGTCCAGCGAAGAAGATCCTTGGAATGCAAATCACGAGAGATAAGAAGAGAGGTCTCTTGCAGTTATCTCAGACGGAGTACATCAACCGTGTTTTGCAGAGATTCAACATGGGCGACGCCAAGCCTGTGAGCACACCCTTGGCCAGTCATTTTCGCTTATCGAAGGATCAGTCTCCTCAGTCAGAAGAAGAGAAAGAGAGTATGGCTCAGGTACCTTACGCCTCAGCTATCGGAAGCTTGATGTACGCTATGGTCTGTACGAGACCAGACATTGGCCATACAGTGGGAGTGGTCAGCCGGTTTATGTCGAATCCAGGAAAAGCTCATTGGGAAGCGGTCAAGTGGATTCTGAGATATCTACGAGGCACCACACAGAAGTGTTTGCACTTTGGTAAGGGAGAGGTAGAAGTGCAAGGGTACGTAGATGCAGACTTCGGCGGCGAAGTTGATCACCGAAGAAGCACCACCGGCTATGTATTCACCGTTGGAACTACAGCTGTTAGTTGGATGTCACAGGTACAGAAGATCGTTACCCTATCCACTACAGAAGCTGAGTATGTTGCAGTGACTGAAGCCAGTAAAGAGATGATATGGCTTCAAGGTTTGTTGACAGAGCTGGGATTCAAACAGGAGAAGAATGTTTTGCACAGTGATAGCCAGAGTGCGATACACTTGGCGAAAAATTCAGCATTTCATTCTAGAACGAAGCATATTGCGCTTCGGTACCACTTCATCAGATCCCTGTTGGAAGATGACGTGTTGAAACTGGAAAAGATTCCAGGAAGTAAGAATCCAGCAGACATGTTAACAAAGACGGTGACAGTTCAGAAACTGGAGTTGTGCGCAACTTCAGTTGGCCTTCATGCATAGATGATGAGGGCGGAGCCACACAGGAGAGGAGCTTGATGAGATAGCCTGATTGACGGCGGTTTGATCTCCAAGTGGGAGATTGTTAGAATGAGGGTGAAGATCAAACCTCATTTCCGATGAGGAGCGCCGGCGAGGAGCTCCGACGAGCTCGATGT